>NC_088422.1:6518780-6538780 GCF_034236695.1 Oncorhynchus nerka | reverse complement strand
GGTGGAGAGTGGGTAGGGGGTGGAGAGTGTGTGGGGGTGCAGAGTTTGTGGGGGTGGAGAGTTTGTGGGGGTGGAGAGTGTGTGGGGGTGGAGAGTGTGTGGGGGTGGAGAGTGTGTGGGGGTGGAGAGTGGGTAGGGGGTGGAGAGTGTGTGGGGGTGGAGAGTGTGTGGGGGTGGAGAGTGTGTGTGGGGGGAGAGTGTGTGGGGGTGGAGAGTGGGTAGGGTGTGGAGAGTGGGTAGGGGGTGGAGAGTGGGTAGGGGTGGAGAGTGTGTGGGGGTGGAGAGTGTGTGGGGGTGGAGAGTGTGTGGGGGTGGAGAGTGTGTGGGGGTGGAGAGTGTGGGGGTGGAGAGTGGGTAGGGGTGGAGAGTGGGTAGGGGGTGGAGAGTGTGTGGGGGTAGTGTGGGTGTGTGGGGGTGGAGAGTGTGTGGGGGTGGAGAGTGTGTGGGGTGGAGAGTGTGTGGGGGTGGAGAGTGGGTAGGGGGTGGAGAGTGTGTGGGGTGGAGAGTGTGTGGGGGTGGAGAGTGGGTAGGGGGTGGAGAGTGGGTAGGGTGTGGAGAGTGGGTAGGGGGTGGAGTGTGTGTGGGGTGGAGAGTGTGTGGGGGTGGAGAGTGTGGGGGTGGAGAGTGTGTGGGGGTGGAGAGTGGGTAGAGGGGGAAAAGAGTGTGTGGGGGTGGAGAGTGTGTGGGGGTGGAGAGTGTGTGGGGGTGGAGAGTGGGTAGGGGGTGGAGAGTGGGTAGGGGGTGGAGAGTGTGTGGGGGTAGTGTGGGTGTGTGGGGGTGGAGAGTGTGTGGGGGTGGAGAGTGTGGGGGTGGAGAGTGGGTAGGGGGTGGAGAGTGTGTGGGGGTGGAGAGTGTGTGGGGGTGGAGAGGGTAGGGGTGGAGAGTGTGTGGGGGTGCAGAGTTTGTGGGGGTGGAGAGTTTGTGGGGGTGGAGAGTGGGTAGGGGTGGAGAGTGTGTGGGGGTGCAGAGTGTGGGGGTGGAGAGTGTGTGGGGGTGGAGAGTGGGTAGGGGGTGGAGAGTGTGTGGGGGTGGAGAGTGGGTAGGGGGTGGAGAGTGTGTGGGGGTGCAGAGTTTGTGGGGGTGGAGAGTTTGTGGGGGTGGAGAGTGTGTGGGGGGTGGAGAGTGTGTGGGGTGGAGAGTGTGTGGGGGTGGAGAGTGGGTAGGGGGTGGGAGAGTGTGTGGGGGTGGAGAGTGTGTGGGGGTGGAGAGTGTGTGGGGGTGGAGAGTGTGTGTGGGGGGGGAGAGTGTGTGGGGTGGAGAGGGTAGGGTGTGGAGAGTGGGTAGGGGGTGGAGAGTGTGTGGGGGGTGGAGAGTGTGGGGGTGGAGAGTGTGGGGGTGGAGAGTGTGTGGGGGTGGAGAGTGTGGGGGTGGAGAGTGGGTAGGGGGTGGAGAGTGGGTAGGGGGTGGAGAGTGTGGGGGGTAGTGTGGGTGTGTGGGGGTGGAGAGTGTGTGGGGGTGGAGAGTGTGTGGGGGTGGAGAGTGTGGGGGGTGGAGAGTGGGTAGGGGGTGGAGAGTGTGTGGGGGTGGAGAGTGTGTGGGGGTGGAGAGTGGGTAGGGGGTGGAGAGTGGGTAGGGTGTGAGAGTGGGTAGGGGGTGGAGTGTGTGTGGGGGTGGAGAGTGTGGGGGGTGGAGAGTGTGTGGGGGTGGAGAGTGTGTGGGGGTGGAGAGTGGGTAGAGGGGGAAAAGAGTGTGTGGGGGTGGAGAGTGTGTGGGGGTGGAGAGTGTGTGGGGGTGGGAGTGGGTAGGGGGTGGAGAGTGGGTAGGGGGTGGAGAGTGTGTGGGGGTAGTGTGGGTGTGTGGGGTGGAGAGTGTGTGGGGGTGGAGAGTGTGTGGGGGGTGGAGAGTGGGTAGGGGGTGGAGAGTGTGTGGGGGTGGAGAGTGGGTAGGGGTGGAGTGTGTGGGGGTGCAGAGTTTGTGGGGTGGAGAGTTTGTGGGGGTGGGAGAGGGTAGGGGTGAGAGAGTGTGGGGGTGCAGAGTGTGTGGGGGTGGAGAGTGGGTAGGGGGTGGAGTGTGTGTGGGGGTGGAGAGTGTGTGGGGGTGGAGAGTGTGTGGGGTGGAGAGTGGGTAGGGGTGGAGAGTGTGTGGGGGTGCAGAGTGTGTGGGGGTGGAGAGTGTGTGGGGGTGGAGAGTGGGTAGGGGGTGGAGAGTGTGTGGGGGTGCAGAGTGGGTAGGGGGTGGAGTGTGTGTGGGGGTGGAGAGTGTGTGGGGGTGGAGAGTGTGTGGGGGTGGAGAGTGTGTGGGGTGGAGAGTGTGTGGGGGTAGTGTGGGGGTGGAATTTGTTGGGTGGAGAGTTTGTGGGGGATTGGGTGGGGGTGGAGGGGTGTTGTGTGTGGGTGGAGAGTTTGTAGGGGAAGAGAGTGTGTGGGAGGAGTGTGTAGGGGTGAGTTTGTGGGGGAAAGTTGGGTGGAGAGTTGGGGGAGAATATGAGAGTTTGTGGGGGGAAAGTGTGGAGGGTGAAAAGTTTGTGGGGGGGGCAGAGAGTGTGTGGGGGACAGAGAGTGTGTGGGGGACAGAGAGTGTGTGGGGGCAGAGAGTGTGTGGGGACAGAGAGTGTGGGGGACAGAGAGTGTGTGGGGGACAGAGAGTGTGTGGGGGCAGAGAGTGTGTGGGGGACAGAGAGTGTGTGGGGGACAGAGAGTGTGTGGGGGCAGAGAGTGTGTGGGGGACAGAGAGTGTGTGGGGGACAGAGAGTGTGTGGGGGCAGATAGTGTGTGGGGACAGAGAGTGTGGGGGGGCAGAGAGTGTGTGGGGGACAGAGTGTGTGGGGGCAGAGAGTGTGTGGGGACAGAGAGTGTGTGGGGGGCAGAGAGTGTGTGGGGACAGAGAGTGTGTGGGGAGAGTTGGTGGGGGGAGAAGTTGCCGGGGAAGTGTGTTGGGGAGAGTGTGGGGGGAAAGTGTGGGGGGTTGTCTGTCTCTCTCTCTCTCTCTGCCTGTCTGTGTCTCTCTCTGTGTCTCTGTCTGTCTGTGTTTCTCTCTGTGTCTCTGTCTGTCTGTGTCTCTCTCTGTGTCTCTGTCTGTGTCTCTCTCTGTGTCTCTCTCTGTGTCTCTCTCTGTGTCTCTGCCTGTGTCTCTCTCTCTGTGTCTCTCTCTGTGTCTCTGTCTGTGTCTTTCTCTGTGTCTCTGTCTGTCTGTGTCTCTCTCTGTGTCTCTGTCTGTCTGTGTCTCGTTCTGTGTCTCTCTCTGTCTGTGTCTCTCTCTCTGTGTCTCTCTCTGTGTCTCTGTCTGTCTGTGTCTCGTTCTGTGTCTCTGTCTGTCTGTGTCTTTCTCTGTGTCTCTGTCTGTCTGTGTCAGTTGTAACAGTTGGGTAACAGTTGGGTGACAGTTGAGTGACAGCTGAGTGACAGCTGGGTGACAGTTGGGTAACAGTTGGATGACAGCTGGGTGACAGTTGTGTAACAGTTGGGTGACAGTTGAGTGACAGTTTGGTGACAGTTGAGTGACAGTTGGGTGACAGTTGAGTGACAGTTGGGTGACAGTTGGGTGACAGTTGAGTGACAGTTGGGTAACAGTTGGGTGACAGTTGGGTGACAGTTGGGTGACAGTTGAGTGACAGTTGGGTGACAGTTGAGTGACAGTTGGGTGACAGTTGAGTGACAGTTGGGTGACAGTTGAGTGACAGTTGGGTGACAGTTGAGTGACCGTTGGGTGACAGTTGAGTGACAGTTGAGTGACAGTTGGGTGACAGTTGAGTGACAGTTGGGTGACAGTTGAGTGACAGTTGGGTGACAGTTGGGTGACAGTTGAGTGACAGTTGGGTGACAGTTGAGTGACAGTTGGGTGACAGTTGAGTGACATTTGGGTGACAGTTGAGTGACAGTTGGGTGACAGTTGAGTGACAGTTGGGTGACAGTTGGGTGACAGTTGAGTGACAGTTGGGTGACAGTTGGGTGACAGTTGAGTGACAGTTGGGTGACAGTTGAGTGACAGTTGGGTGACAGTTGAGTGACAGTTGAGTGACAGTTGAGTGACAGTTGGGTGACAGTTGAGTGACAGTTGGGTGACAGTTGAGTGACAGTTGGGTGACAGTTGGGTGACAGTTGGGTGAAATGTTTAATCAAGGTCCTTGTTGCTGACATTCAGTTTAATTTCTTCGTTCCCACGGGCCAACCTGTTTGTTGTTCTTATATTGTAAGGTCAAAACTCTCTCCAGTCTACGTCAGCCAATCACATACAGTATTCTAGTGTGTTCCTATCTTCCTGTTAAAGGTCAGATACAGCCGTTTTATCTCAGTATCAGATCATTTCTGACTTGAGTACCTTACTTTAAGAGTTTTTATCATTAAAACAGTCAAAAATAAACTAAACGAGTTTCTTAGCAAAATGCAACTTCTCATAGAAGAATTTCACTTAGACTGTCTGGGAGTGGCCAGAGCCTGAAGGGAGGGGCGTGTTACCTCAAAACTAGCTGTTGTTTTCAGAGCAAACTCTCTTTGTTGTTGGTCTATTAAACTTACTGTATATTTTCAGGCGGTCCAAAACCCCCAGCCAGCCAAACAAGATGAAATGTTTACAACCACTCTTACACTAAAAGTGTATCGTCATTTTCAAAATGTCACAGTATTATTCCAAACTCATAGTGAGGACATTTGAGAACATCGACTCATTCCAGGGTTTTTCTTTATTTGTACTATTTTCTACATTGTAGAATAATAGTGAAGACATCAAAACTAAGAAATAACACATATGGAATCATGTAGTAACCAAAACAAGTGTTAAACAAATCAACATATATTTTACATTTGAGATTCTTCAAAGTAGCCACCCTTTGCCTTGATGACAGCTTTGCACACTCTTGGCATTCTCTCAACCAGCTTCACCTGGAATGCTTTTCCAACAGTCTTGACAGAGTTCTCACATATGCATAAGAACCTGGAAATACCATCCAACACACAATTGAGTGACTAATGTTCAGTCTGAAGCCAAAAAAAAAAGTAGTTTTGTTATGTAAAGCTTCATATATAAGGCTACAAATCTGCTAGGAAAGAATCTGACTGAAATTAGCACTGAAGTGTGAAGTAAGAGGTGTGAAAATTCTTGAGCCTAACAATGGCAGGAGAGTTTCACAGCCCCTCCCCCCCTCCGAAACGCAGAAGCCTTTGAAGCCCCCTCCATCCATGCAGAGACGATATCCTCCTCTGAATCCCCAAAATACAACAGCCACAAGACAACGTTGTTTGGACGTCGAAAAGGACAATTCGCCGATAATGAAAAGATATAGTTAGCTAACAACCTCCTTTTCCACGTAGTAAAGACAGACAGAGTCTTACTAGCTACGTTAGCTAGTTAGCTGGGATTTTCCAAAAGGAATTTGCCTACTGAAAAAAAAGCTTCTCCCAAGTGGGTTTGACACCTTCTCCTGTTGCCTGCAGCTCGGATTCCACCTGACGATCTGTTCACCGTCTGCCCTGGTCTGGTACAGGTACCTCCACCACACTCTCCCCTCTCTCCCCCTGTCTGGTACAGGTACCTCCACCACACTCTCCCCTCTCTCCCTGGCCTGTCTCCCCCTGTCTGGTACAGGTACCTCCACCACACTCTCCCCTCTCTCCCTGTCTGGTACAGGTACCTCCACCACACTCTCCCCTCTCTCCCCCTGTCTGGTACAGGTACCTCCACCACACTCTCCCCTCTCTCCCTGGCCTGTCTCCCCTGTCTGGTACAGGTACCTCCACCACACTCTCCTCTCTCCCTGGCCTGTCTCCCCTGTCTGGTACAGATACCTCCACCACACTCTCCCTCTCTCCCTGGCCTGTCTCCCCCTGTCTGGTACAGGTACCCCCACCACACTCACCCCTCTCTCCCTGGCCTGTCTCCCCCTGTCTGGTACAGATACCTCCACCACACTCTCCCCTCTCTCCCTGGCCTGTCTCCCCCTGTCTGGTACAGGTACCTCCACCACACCCTCCCATCTCTCTCCCTGTCTGGTACAGGTACCTCCACCACACTCTCCCATCTCTCCCTGGCCTGTCTCCCCCTGTCTGGTACAGGTACCTCCACCACACTCTCCCCTCTCTCCCTGGCCTGTCTCCCCCTGTCTGGTACAGGTACCTCCACCACACTCTCCCCTTTCTCTCCCTGTCTGGTACAGGTACCTCCACCACACTCTCCCCTCTCTCCCTGGCCTGTCTCCCCCTGTCTGGTACAGGTACCTCCACCACACTCTCCCTCTCTCCCTGTCTGGTACAGGTACCTCCACCACACTCTCCCCCTCTCCCCTGACTGGTACAGGTACCTCCACCACACTCCCCTCTCTCCCCCTGTCTGGTACAGGTACCTCCACCACACTCTCCCCTCTCTCCCTGGCCTGTCTCCCCCTGTCTGGTACAGGTACCTCCACCACACTCTCCCCTCTCTCCCTGGCCTGTCTCCCCCTGTCTGGTACAGGTACCTCCACCACACTCTCCCCTCTCTCTCCCTGTCTGGTACAGGTACCTCCACCACACTCTCCCATCTCTCCCTGGCCTGTCTCCCCCTGTCTGGTACAGGTACCTCCACCACACTCTCCCCTCTCTCCCTGTCTGGTACAGGTACCTCCACCACACTCTCCCCTCTCTCCCTGGCCTGTCTCCCCCTGTCTGGTACAGGTACCTCCACCACACTCTCCCCTCTCCCCCTGTCTGGTACAGGTACCTCCACCACACTCTCCCCTCTCCCCCTGTCTGGTACAGGTACCTCCACCACACTCTCCCCTCTCTCCCTGGCCTGTCTCCCCCTGTCTGGTACAGGTACCTCCACCACACTCTCCCCTCTCCCCCTGTCTGGTACAGGTACCTCCACCACACTCTCCCCTCTCTCCCTGGCCTGTCTCCCCTGTCTGGTACAGGTACCTCCACCACACCCCCTCTCTCCCTGGCCTGTCTCTCCCTGTCTGGTACAGGTACCTCCACCACACTCTCCCTCCCTCCCTGTCTGGTACAGGTACCTCCACCACACTCTCCCTCTCTCCCTGTCTGGTACAGGTACCTCCACCACACTCTCCCTCTCTCCCTGGCGTGTCTCCCCTGTCTGGTACAGGTACCTCCACCACACTCTCCCTCTCTCCCTGTCTGGTACAGGTACCCCCACCACACTCTCCCCTCTCTCCCTGGCCTGTCTCCCCCTGTCTGGTACAGGTACCTCCACCACACTCTCCCCTCTCTCTCCCTGTCTGGTACAGGTACCTCCACCACACTCTCCCCTCTCTCCCTGGCCTGTCTCCCCCTGTCTGGTACAGGTACCTCCACCACACTCTCCCCTCTCTCCCTGGCCTGTCTCACCCTGTCTGGTACAGGTACCTCCACCACACTCTCCCCTCTCCCTGGCCTGTCTCCCCCTGTCTGGTACAGGTACCTCCACCACACTCTCCCCTCTCCCTGGCCTGTCTCCCCCTGTCTGGTACAGGTACCTCCACCACACTCTCCCCTCTCTCCCTGGCCTGTCTCCACCTGTCTGGTACAGGTACCTCCACCACACTCTCCCCTCCCTCCCTGTCTGGTACAGGTACCTCCACCACACTCTCCCCTCTCCCTGGCCTGTCTCCCCCTGTCTGGTACAGGTACCTCCACCACACTCTCCCCTCTCCCCCTGTCTGGTACAGGTACCTCCACCACACTCTCCCCTCTCTCCCTGGCCTGTCTCCCCCTGTTTGGTACAGGTACCTCCACCACACTCTCCCCTCTCCCCCTCTCTGGTACAGGTACCTCCACCACACTCTCCCTCTCTCCCTGGCCTGTCTCCCCTGTCTGGTACAGGTACCTCCACCACACTCTCCCTCTCCCCCTGTCTGGTACAGGTACCTCCACCACACTCCCCTCTCTCCCTGGCCTGTCTCTCCCTGTCTGGTACAGGTACCTCCACCACACTCTCCCCTCCCTCCCTGTCTGGTACAGGTACCTCCACCACACTCTCCCCTCTCCCCCTGTCTGGTACAGGTACCTCCACCACACTCTCCCCTCTCTCCCTGGCGTGTCTCCCCCTGTCTGGTACAGGTACCTCCACCACACTCTCCCCTCTCTCCCTGTCTGGTACAGGTACCCCCACCACACTCTCCCCTCTCTCCCTGGCATGTCTCCCCCTGTCTGGTACAGGTAGCTCCACCACACTCTCCCCTCTCTCTCCCTGTCTGGTACAGGTACCTCCACCACACTCTCCCCTCTCTCCCTGGCCTGTCTCCCTGTCTGGTACAGGTACCTCCACCACACTCTCCCCTCTCTCCCTGGCCTGTCTCACCCTGTCTGGTACAGGTACCTCCACCACACTCTCCCCTCTCCCTGGCCTGTCTCCCCTGTCTGGTACAGGTACCTCCACCACACTCTCCCCTCCCTGGCCTGTCTCCCCCTGTCTGGTACAGGTACCTCCACCACACTCTCCCCTCTCTCCCTGGCCTGTCTCCACCTGTCTGGTACAGGTACCTCCACCACACTCTCCCCTCCCTCCCTGTCTGGTACAGGTACCTCCACCACACTCTCCCCTCTCCCTGGCCTGTCTCCCCCTGTCTGGTACAGGTACCTCCACCACACTCTCCCCTCTCCCCTGTCTGGTACAGGTACCTCCACCACACTCTCCCCTCTCCCTGGCCTGTCTCCCCCTGTTTGGTACAGGTACCTCCACCACACTCTCCCTCTCCCCCTGTCTGGTACAGGTACCTCCACCACACTCTCCCTCTCTCCCTGGCCTGTCTCCCCTGTCTGGTACAGGTACCTCCACCACACTCTCCCCTCTCTCCCCCTGTCTGGTACAGGTACCTCCACCACACTCTCCCCTCTCCCCCTGTCTGGTACAGGTACCTCCACCACACTCTCCCCTCTCTCCCTGGCCTGTCTCCCCCTGTCTGGTACAGGTACCTCCACCACACTCTCCCCTCTCTCCCTGTCTGGTACAGGTACCTCCACCACACTCTCCCCTCTCCCCCTGTCTGGTACAGGTACCTCCACCACACTCTCCCCTCTCTCCCTGTCTGGTACAGGTACCTCCTGGTCCTGATCGACCCGCACTACGTTCCTGTGATCGTCCTCAGACCGGTGTCGTTGAACTACTGGTGTAGCTTGTCGGGAGGTACTGTCACGAATCCCTCTGGACCTTTCATTGCACACCTGTCTCCTATTCCCACTGTTTAGTATATGTATATAAACTCAGCCAAAAAGAAACCTCCTCTCACTGTCAACTGTGTTTATTTTCAACAAACTTAACATGTGTAAATATTTGTATGAACATAACAAGATTCAACAACTGAGACATAAACTGAACAAGTTCCACAGACAAGTGACTAACAGAAATTGAATAATGTGGCCTTGAACAAAGGGGGGGTCAAAATCAAAGTAACAGTCAGTATCTGGTGTGGCCACCAGCTGCAATAAGTACTGCAGTGCATCTCCTCCTCATGGACTGCACCAGATTTGCCTATTCTTGCTGTGAGATGTTACCCCACTCTTCCACCAAGGCACCTGCAAGTTCCCAGACATTTCTGGGGGGAATGGCCCTAGCCCTCACCCTCCAATCCAACAGGTCCCAGACGTGCTTAATGTGATTGAGATCTGGGCTCTTCGTTGGCCATGGCAGAACACTGACATTCCTGTCTTGCAGGAAATCACGCACAGAATGAGCAGTATGGCTGGTGGCATTGTCATGTCAGGATGAGCCTGCAGGAAGGGTACCACATGAGGGAGGAGGATGTCTTCCCTGTAACGCACAGCGTTAAGATTGCCAACAATGACAACAGGCTCAGTCCGATGATGCTTTGACACACCGCCCCAGACCATGACGGACCCTCCACCTCCAAATTGATCCTGCTCCAGAGTACAGGCCTCAATGTAACGCTCATTCCTTCGACGAGAAACGCCAACCCGACCATCACCCCTGATGAGACAAAACCCCGACTCGTCAGTGAAGAGCACTTTTTGCCAGTCCTGTCTGGTCCAGCGACGGTGGGTTTGTGACCATAGCGACGGTGGGTTTGTGACCATAGCCACGGTGGGTTTGTGACCATACCCACGGTGGGTTTGTGACCATAGCGACGGTGGGTTTGTGACCATAGCCACGGTGGGTTTGTGACCATAGCGACGGTGGGTTTGTGACCATAGCGACGGTGGGTTTGTGACCATAGCGACGGTGGGTTTGTGCCCATAGGCGACGTTGCTGCCGGTGATGTCTGGTGAGGACCTGCCTTATAACAGGCCTTCAAGACCTCAGTCCAGCCTCTCTCAGCCTGTATACCATGTGTAGCCTGTTTACCATGTGTATCCTGTATATACCATGTGTGTGTGTGTGTCCACTTTCTGCACTTTCTGTCCTGTCTGTCCTGTTTGTCCTGTCTGTCCCCCTGTCCTGTCTGCACTTTCTGTCCTGTCTGTCCTGTCTGTCCCCCTGTCCTGTCTGTCCTGTCTGTCCCCCTGTCCTGTCTGTCCCCATGTCCTGTATGCACTTTCTGTCCTGTCTGTCCCCCTGTCCTGTCTGTCCCCCTGTCCTGTCTGTCCTGTCTGTCCCCCTGTCCTGTCTGTCCTGTCTGTCCCCCTGTCCTGCCTGTCCTGTCTGTCCCCCTGTCCTGCCTGTCCTGTCTGTCCCCCTGTCCTGTCTGCACTTTCTGTCCTGTCTGTCCCCCTGTCCTGTCTGTCCCCCTGTCCTGTCTGTCCCCCTGTCCTGTCTGCACTTTCTGTCCTGTCTGTCCCCTGTCCTGTCTGTCCTGTCTGTCCCCCTGTCCTGCCTGTCCTGTCTGTCCCCTGTCCTGCCTGTCCTGTCTGTCCCCCTGTCCTGCCTGTCCTGTCTGTCCCCCTGTCCTGTCTGCACTTTCTGTCCTGTCTGTCCCCCTGTCCTGTCTGCACTTTCTGTCCTGTCTGTCCCCCTGTCCTGCCTGTCCTGTCTGTCCCCCTGTCCTGTCTGCACTTTCTGTCCTGTCTGTCCCCCTGTCCTGTCTGTCCCCCTGTCCCCCTGTCCTGTCTGTCCCCCTGTCCTGTCTGTCCCCCTGTCCTGCCTGTCCTGTCTGTCCCCCTGTCATGTTTGTCCCCCTGTCCTGTCTGTCCCCCCTGTCCTGCCTGTCCTGTCTGTCCCCCTGTCCTGTCTGTCCCCCTGTCCTGTCTGTCCCCCTGTCCTGCCTGTCCTGTCTGTCCCCCTGTCCTGTCTGTCCCCCTGTCCTGTCTGCAACTTCTGTCCTGTCTGTCCCCCTGTCCTGCCTGTCCTGTCTGTCCCCCTGTCCTGTCTGCACTTTCTGTCCTGTCTGTCCCCCTGTCCTGTCTGTCCCCCTGTCCCCCTGTCCTGTCTGTCCCCCTGTCCTGTCTGTCCCCCTGTCCTGTCTGTCCCCCTGTCCTGTCTGTCCCCCCTGTCCTGCCTGTCCTGTCTGTCCCCCTGTCCTGTCTGTCCCCTTGTCCTGTCTGTCCCCCTGTCCTGTCTGTCCCCCTGTCCTGCCTGTCCTGTCTGTCCCCCTGTCCTGTCTGTCCCCCTGTCCTGTCTGTCCCCCTGTCCTGTCTGTCCCCCTGTCCTGCCTGTCCTGTCTGTCCTCCTGTCCTGTCTGTCCCCCTGTCCTGTCTGTCCCCCTGTCCTGTCTATCCCCCTGTCCTGTCTCTCCTCCTGTCCTGTTTGTACCCCTGTCCTGTCTGTCCGTCTGTCCTGCCTGTCCTGTCTGTCCCCCTGTCCTGTCTGTCCCCCTGTCCTGTCTGTCCCCCTGTCCTGCCTGTCCTGTCTGTCCCCCTGTCCTGTCTGTCCCCCTGTCCTGTCTGTCCCCCTGTCCTGTCTGTCCCCCTGTCCTGCCTGTCCTGTCTGTCCCCCTGTCCTGTCTGTCCCCCTGTCCTGGCTCTCCTCCTGTCCTGTTTGTACCCCTGTCCTGTCTCCCCCTGTCCCTCTATCTCCCCCACTCCCTAATACCCCTTCCCATCCTCCCCATCCCTCCATCCTCCCCCACCCCTGATACCCCTTCCCATCCTCCCCCATCTCTCCATCCCCTTATCTCACCCCACCCCCTGATACCCCTTCCCATCCTTCCCCACCCCTGATACCCCTTCCCCTCCTCCCCATTCCTCCATCCTCCCCCACCCCTGATACCCCTTCCCATCCTCCCCATCCCTCCATCCTCCCCCACCCCTGATACCCCTTCCCCTCCTCCCCATCCCCCATCCTCCCCCACCCCTGATACCCCCTTCCTCCTCCCCCATCCTCCCCATCCCTCCATCCTCCCCCACCCCTGATACCCCTTCCCTTCCTCCCCCATCCCTCCATCCTCCCCACCCCTGATACCCCCTTCCCCTCCTCCCCCATCCCTCCATCCTCCCCCACCCCCTAATACCCCCTTCCCCTCCTCCCCATCCCTCCATCCTCCCCACCCCTGATACCCCCTTCCCATCCTCCCCATCCCTCCATCCTCCCCCACCCCTGATACCCCTTCCACTCCTCCCCATCCCTCCATCCTCCCCACCCCTGATACCCCTTCCCTTCCTCCCCCATCCCTCCATCCTCCCCCCACCCCTGATACCCCCTTCCCCTCCTCCCCATCCCTCCATCCTCCCCCACCCCTGATACCCCCTTCCCATCCTCCCTCCATCCGTCCATCTCCCCCATCCCCTAATACCCCCTTCCCCTCCTCCCCCATCCCTCTCTCCATCTCTGTCTATCTACGGAGGCCTGGCTTCGTGCCAATGTGCATTCAGCGTTCCATGATTTGGAACGATTGTCTAAAATTTAAATTATTTTCCCATTTATCCAGATATCGCAGAATATAAAACAGTAACGTAGTGGCTGTATCCGTTCTGAGATTGGGGTTATGGCTGGTGGCAGGATGCATGAATGCCCTTAATAACGCCTGTTCAAAATAAGAATAATCTGATTATCAATAGATTATTGCAAAAAGTTGACCATTCCGTTTATGTCACGCCCTGGTCGAGGTATTTTGTGTTAATCTTCATTTATTTGGTCAGGCCAGGGTGTGGCATGGGGTTTTTGTATGTGGTGTGTTGGTATTGGGATTGTAGCTTAGTGGGGTGTTCTAGTTAAGTGTATGGCTGTCTGAAGTGGTTCTCAATCAGAGGCAGGTGTTTATCGTTGTTTCTGATTGGGAACCATATTTAGGCAGCCATATTCTTTGAGTGTTTCGTGGGTGATTGTCCTTAGTGTCCTTGTTCCTGTCTCTGTGTTAGTTTACACAAGTATAGGCTGTTTCGGTTTTCGTTACGTTCATTATGTTCTTTGTTTTGTAGTGTTTATAATTGATTCGTGTTTTACGTTTGTTTAGTAAACATGGATTGCAATCTACACGCTGCATTTTGGTCCGACTCTCCTTCACCACAAGAGAACCGTTACAGTTTAAGGAATGATTTGCATCAATATTATTTAATACATGTTGGTAAACAAAGTTTCAGATATTTGGAATCAAAATGTGAATTTAAAGAAAAAATGCAGACTTAAATTAGCTGCTAGCTAAATCGGGTACAACACATTTTTTTCTCAAATGATACTGAGACTTGTGTTTTTTTTTTGTCCGTTGTTGCTCAAATAAACACACTAAATGAATTAATAATTAATAATATTAAATTAAATAGAAATAACAAGGCTAAGAACAGCAAACATTTTCTAAACAAACAAAAAAATAACCTGCCCATTAAAACCCCTGAACAAGGCAGTTAACTCGCTGTTCCTCGGTAGCTCGTCATTTGTAAAATAAGAATTTGTTCTTACGAACCTGACTTGCCTGGTTAATAAACCTGAGGAAGGCCCATTGATTCCCGAAACATTGGTAAATAGCCATTAAATTGCCTGGAGTTTATACATGGAGTGTTGATACATGGAGTGTTGATACATGGAGTGTTGATGTTGATACATGGAGTGTTGATGTTGATACATGGAGTGTTGATGTTGATACATGGAGTGTTGATGTTGATACATGGAGTGTTTATACATGGAGTGTTGATACATGGAGTGTTGATACATGGAGTGTTGATACATGGAGTGTTGATACATGGAGTGTTGATACATGGAGTGTTGATACATGGAGTTGAGTGTTGATACATGGAGTGTTGATACATGGAGTTGAGTGTTGATACATGGAGTGTTGATACATGGAGTGTTTATACATGGAGTGTTGATACATGGAGGGTACAGGGGAGTAGTGGTGTTTGGTGTTGAACCGGGGGGTACAGGGGAGTAGTGGTGTTTGGTGTTGAACCGGGGTACAGGGAGTAGTGGTGTTTGGTGTTGAACCGGGGGTACGGGGAAGTAGAGGTGTTTGGTGTTGAACCGGGGGGTACAGGGGAGTAGTGGTGTTTGGTGTTGAACCGGGGGGTACAGGGGAGTAGTGGTGTTTGGTGTTGAACCGGGGGGTACGGGGAAGTAGAGGTGGTTGGTGTTGAACTGGGGGGTACAGGGAAGTAGAGGTGTTTGGTGTTGAACTTGGGGGGTACGGGGAGGTAGAGGTGTTTGGTGTTGAACCAGGGGGTACAGGGGAGTAGTGGTGTGCTCAAGGATTTAGGTATACCCATCCATATTTTATGAGTTTTACATGTGATGGAGGAATTTTAGCTATTTTGCTAGCCATTCTATTCCCGTTTTAGCTATGATGCTAGCTTTCATAGTCTAGAGTTAGCTATGATGCTAGCTTTCATATTCTAGAGTTAGCTATGATGCTAGCTTTCATATTCTAGAGTTAGCTATTATGCTAGCTTTCATATTCTAGAGTTAGCTATTATGCTAGCTTTCATATTCTAGAGTTCGCTATTATGCTAGCTGTTCTATTTTCGAGTTAGCTATTTTGCCAGCCATTCTATTTTGGTGTTAGCTATCAAGCTAGCTGTTTTTTGAAAATGCTGTATCCAGAGAGTTAGCTGTTATGCTAGCATGTGCTGTGATATTTATGTGCAAATAAACGTGTGTGAGCAGGTCTGAGGGACACTTCACTTCCCATTGGTAATGACTCCCCCCGCTGTACCAGGTGGACGTGCCTCTCTCTCTCTCTCTCTCCTCTCTCCTCTCTCTCCTCTCTCCTCTCTCCTCTCTCTCTACTCTTTCCTGTCTCTCTCTCCTCTCTCCTCTCTCTCTCTCTCCAGCCCCAATGAATGCAAACCTAACCTCTCCAATTAGATGGGATCTTTTCGCGAATGTTAACTGCCGTGACCCCTGTTCGGTGGAGGGAAATGGCTTAACTACACTGTCAGATCTAATAAAGCCAATAAAGGTATCAGATAAATGTTTATAACATTGTGGGAAAATATCATTTCTCGACAGAAATTGAGCATGACCTTTCTGGGCTGGGTAATTCTTGACTGTGGATGAATCGCAGGGTCATTCAGGAGCGGAGCAGGGAGGAGCAGGGAGGAGCAGGGAGGAGCAGGGAGGAGCAGCACCTCTCTTTGTTCATGGCTGATGTGCTGGAACCTTACTGATGTCCGCGGTATTTAAGATACTCTCTCTATCTTCCTCTTTCTCTCACTCTCCCTCTCTCCCTCTTTCTCTCTCCATCTCGCTCTCTCTCTCTCCCTCTCTCTCTCTTCCTCTTTCTCTCACTCTCCCTCTCTCCCTCTTTCTCTCTACCTTTCTCTCTCTCTCTCCCTCTCTCTCCCTCTATCTATCTTCCTCTTTCTCTCACTCTCTCCCTCTCCCACTCTCTCTATCTTCCTCTTTCTCTCACTCTCCCGCTCTCTCCCTCATTCTCTCTCCCTCTCTCTCTCTCCCTCTCTCTCTCTCTCTTTCTCTCCCTCTTTTTCTCCCTCTTTCTCTCCCTCTCTCATCTCTCTCTCTTTCCCTCACTCTCTCTCTCTCTCTCTCCCTCTTTCTCTCTCTGTCCCTCTCTACTCCCCTCTCTCTCTCTCTCTCATCTCTCTCTCTTTCCCTCACTCTCTCTCTCACCCTCTTTCTCTTTCTCTCTCTCTCCCTCTCTACTCCTCTCTCCCTCTCTCTCTCTCTCTCTCTCTCTCTCTCTCTCTCACTTTCTCTCCCTCACTCTCATCTCTCCCTCTTTTCTCCCTCCCCCTCCCTCCCTCCCTCCCTCCCTCCCTCCCTCCCCTCCCTCGCTCTCTCTCTCTGTCTCTCTCTCTCTCTCTTTTTCCCTCACTCACCCTCTCTTTCTCCCTCCCTAACTCCCTCCCTCCCTCTCTCTCTCTCTCTCTGTCTATCTTTCTTTGTGGTCCCCCTCCCAAAAACAAATCTTGTTCTAGTAATTATGGAATAGGAACAAACTGGAATAAACTTCTTCCAATATTCACTGGTCTACTTTTATAAACAATAACTGGCATTATATTGTGTTAACGTTTAGTATAATCTTTCCCATCTATTTTCAATAGTACCAGCATTTGTAGATTTATTCACTATCTGTAAATAATAATTAACATCGGTCGTGCATTCAGCCCTGATAGGGTGTGGGCATTGTGAATTAACATGTCGTGCATTCAGCCCTGATAGGGTGTGGGCATTGTGAATTAACATGTCGTGCATTCAGCCCTGATAGGGTGTGGGCATTGTGAATTAACATGTCGTGCATTCAGCCCTGATAGGGTTTGGGCATTGTGAATTAACATCGGTCGTGCATTCAGCCCTGATAGGGTGTGGGCATTGTGAATTAACATGTCGTGCATTCAGCCCTGATAGGGTTTGGGCATTGTGAATTAACATCGGTCGTGCATTCAGCCCTGATAGGGTTTGGGCATTGTGAATTAACATGTCGTGCATTCAGCCCTGATAGGGTTTGGGCATTGTGAATTAACATCGGTCGGGCATTTGATAGGGTTTGGGCATTGTGAATTAACATGTCGTGCATTCAGCCCTGATAGGGTGTGGGCATTGTGAATTAACATGTCGTGCATTCAGCCCTGATAGGGTGTGGGCATTGTGAATTAACATGTCGTGCATTCAGCCCTGATAGGGTTTGGGCATTGTGAATTAACATCGGTCGTGCATTCAGCCCTGATAGGGTTTGGGCATTGTGAATTAACATGTCGTGCATTCAGCCCTGATAGGGTTTGGGCATTGTGAATTAACATCGGTCGTGCATTCAGCCCTGATAGGGTTTGGGCATTGTGAATTAACATGTCGTGCATTCAGCCCTGATAGGGTTTGGGCATTGTGAATTAACATTGGTCGTGCATTCAGCCCAGAATTAACCTGATAGGGTAGGTTTGGGCATTGTGAATTAACATGTCGTGCATTCAGCCATGATAGGGTTTGGGCATTGTGAATTAACATGTCGTGCATTCAGCCCTGATAGGGTTTGGGCATTGTGAATTAACATGTCGTGCATTCAGCCCTGATAGGGTGTGGGCATTGTGAATTAACATGTCGTGCATTCAGCCCTGATAGGGTTTGGGCATTGTGAATTAACATCGGTCGTGCATTCAGCCCTGATAGGGTTTGGGCATTGTGAATTAACATGTCGTGCATTCAGCCCTGATAGGGTGTGGGCATTGTGAATTAACATGTCGTGCATTCAGCCCTGATAGGGTGTGGGCATTGTGAATTAACATGTCGTGCATTCAGCCCTGATAGGGTGTGGGCATTGTGAATTAACATGTCGTGCATTCAGCCCTGATAGGGTGTGGGCATTGTGAATTAACATGTCGTGCATTCAGCCCTGATAGGGTTTGGGCATTGTGAATTAACATGTCGTGCATTCAGCCCTGATAGGGTTTGGGCATTGTGAATTAACATCGGTCGTGCATTCAGCCCTGATAGGGTGTGGGCATTGTGAATTAACATGTCGTGCATTCAGCCCTGATAGGGTGTGGGCATTGTGAATTAACATGTCGTGCATTCAGCCCTGATAGGGTTTGGGCATTGTGAATTAACATGTCGTGCATTCAGCCCTGATAGGGTGTGGGCATTGTGAATTAACATGTCGTGCATTCAGCCCTGATAGGGTTTGGGCATTGTGAATTAACATTGGTCGTGCATTCAGCCCTGATAGGGTGTGGGCATTGTGAATTAACATGTCGTGCATTCAGCCCTGATAGGGTGTGGGCATTGTGAATTAGCATGTCGTGCATTCAGCCCTGTTGTGGCATTGTGAATTAACATCGGTCGTGCATTCAGCCCTGTTGTAGCATTGTGAATTAACATCGGTCGTGCATTCAGCCCTGTTGTAGCATTGTGAATTAACATGTCGTGCATTCAGCCCTGTTGTAGCATTGTGAATTAACATGTCGTGCATTCAGCCCTGTTGTGCTGGAAGACCTTTTCACCTTAAAAATAGATGAAATAAACCTTTCATCTCTTTCATGGCTCTATCTTCTCTCTCTCTCTCCATCCCTCTCCCACTCTCCCTCTCGCTTCTGAATATATTATATTCTGTCTCCATTGAAATAAATGATTAGTTGTCTATTTAAAAATATATATATATATTAGACCTTTATTTAACCAGGTAGGCCAGTTGAGAACAAGTTGTCATTTACAAGCTCTGCCATGATAAAGCAAAGCAGTGCGACACAAACAACACAGAAATAAGCATTGGGATAAACAAACGTACAGTCAATAACACAATAGAAACATCTGTATACAGTGTGTGCAAACGTCACCTCTGTATTAGTCAGCTTAGTGAAATATCCATAATATCTCCCTCCACATTACCAGTCCTGTTGACCTGCTTGACTGGTAACCACAGTACATCTTCTCAAATCTTTACCAGATGATGACGTGCATTAATGTCTCCGGACGGACGTGTTACTGGTATTTAAGGTAGAGCTATTCAATGACATGTATATCCTTCATCTTGTACCTCTTATTCTAGAATATAGTGGGGTTCTAACCTTGCCTGTGTTCTAGAGTGTAGTGGGGTTCTAACCTTGCCTGTGTTCTAGAATGTAGTGGGGTTCTAACCTTGCCTGTGTTCTATAATGTAGTGGGGTTCTAACCTTGCCTGTGTTCTAGAATGTAGTGGGGTTCTAACCTTGCCTGTGTTCTATAATGTAGTGGGGTTCTAACCTTGCCTGTGTTCTATAATGTAGTGGGGTTCTAACCTTGCATGTGTTCTAGAGTGTAGTGGGGTTCTAACCTTGCCTGTGTTCTAGAGTGTAGTGGGGTTCTAACCTTGCCTGTGTTCTAGAATGTAGTGGGGTTCTAACCTTGCCTGTGTTCTATAATGTAGTGGGGTTCTAACCTTGCATGTGTTCTAGAGTGTAGTGGGGTTCTAACCTTGCCTATATTCTAGAATGTAGTGGGGTTCTAACCTTGCCTGTGTTCTAGAATGTAGTGGGGTTCTAACCTTGCATGTGTTCTAGAATGTAGTGGGGTTCTAACCTTGCCTGTGTTCTAGAGTGTAGTGGGGTTCTAACCTTGCATGTGTTCTAGAATGTAATGGGGTTCTAACCTTGCCTGTGTTCTATAATGTAGTGGGGTTCTAACCTTGCCTGTGTTCTATAATGTAGTGGGGTTCTAACCTTGCATGTGTTCTAGAGTGTAGTGGGGTTCTAACCTTGCCTGTGTTCTAGAGTGTAGTGGGGTTCTAACCTTGCCTGTGTTCTAGAATGTAGTGGGGTTCTAACCTTGCCTGTGTTCTATAATGTAGTGGGGTTCTAACCTTGCATGTGTTCTAGAGTGTAGTGGGGTTCTAACCTTGCCTATATTCTAGAATGTAGTGGGGTTCTAACCTTGCCTGTGTTCTAGAATGTAGTGGGGTTCTAACCTTGCATGTGTTCTAGAATGTAGTGGGGTTCTAACCTTGCCTGTGTTCTAGAGTGTAGTGGGGTTCTAACCTTGCATGTGTTCTAGAATGTAATGGGGTTCTAACCTTGCCTGTGTTCTATAATGTAGTGGGGTTCTAACCTTGCATGTGTTCTATAATGTAGTGGGGTTCTAACCTTGCCTGTGTTCTATAATGTAGTGGGGTTCTAACCTTGCCTGTGTTCTATAATGTAGTGAGGTTCTAACCTTGTCTGTGTTCTAGAATGTAGTGGGGTTCTAACCTTGCCTGTGTTCTAGAGTGTAGTGGGGTTGGTTCTAACCTTGCATGTGTTCTACAATGTAGTGGGGTTCTAACCTTGCCTGTGTTCTATAATGTAGTGGGGTTCTAACCTTGCATTTGTTCTAGAATGTAGTGAGGTTCTAACCTTGTCTGTGTTCTA
>NC_088422.1:6371280-6513780 GCF_034236695.1 Oncorhynchus nerka | reverse complement strand
AACACAGGCAAGGTTAGAACCCCACTACATTCTAGAACACAGGCAAGGTTAGAACCCCACTACATTCAAGAACACAGGCAAGGTTAGAACCCCACTACATTCTAGAACACAGGCAAGGTTAGAACCCCACTACATTCAAGAACACAGGCAAGGTTAGGAACCTAGAACACACTACATTCTAGAACACAGGCAAGGTTAGAACCCCACTACATTCTAGAACACAGGCAAGGTTAGAACCCTACACTACATTCAAGAACACAGGCAAGGTTAGAACCCCACTACATTCTAGAACACAGGCAAGGTTAGAACCCCACTACATTCTAGAACACAGGCAAGGTTAGAACCCCACTACATTCAAGAACACAGGCAAGGTTAGAACCCCACTACATTCTAGAACACAGGCAAGGTTAGAACCCCACTACATTCAAGAACACAGGCAAGGTTAGAACCCCACTACATTCTAGAACACAGGCAAGGTTAGAACCCCACTACATTCTAGAACACAGGCAAGGTTAGAACCCCACTACATTCTAGAACACAGGCAAGGTTAGAACCCCACTACATTCTAGAACACAGGCAAGGTTAGAACCATTATAGAACACAGGCACTACATTATAGAACACAGGCAAGGTTAGAACCCCACTACATTATAGAACACAGGCAAGGTTAGAACCCCACTACATTATAGAACACAGGCAAGGTTAGAACCCCACTACATTATAGAACACAGGCAAGGTTAGAACCCCACTACATTATAGAACACAGGCAAGGTTAGAACCCCACTACATTATAGAACACAGGCAAGGTTAGAACCCCACTACATTATAGAACACAGGCAAGGTTAGAACCCCACTACATTATAGAACACAGGCAAGGTTAGAACCCAGGCAAGGTTAGAACTACATTATAGAACACAGGCAAGGTTAGAACCCCACTACATTATAGAACACAGGCAAGGTTAGAACCCCACTACATTATAGAACACAGGCAAGGTTAGAACCCCACTACATTATAGAACACAGGCAAGGTTAGAACATTATAGAACACAGGCACTACATTATAGAACACAGGCAAGGTTAGAACCCCACTACATTATAGAACACAGGCAAGGTTAGAACCCCACTACATTATAGAACACAGGCAAGGTTAGAACCCCACTACATTATAGAACACAGGCAAGGTTAGAACCCCACTACATTATAGAACACAGGCAAGGTTAGAACCCCACTACATTATAGAACACAGGCAAGGTTAGAACCCCACTACATTATAGAACACAGGCAAGGTTAGAACCCCACTACATTATAGAACACAGGCAAGGTTAGAACCCCACTACATTATAGAACACAGGCAAGGTTAGAACCCCACTACATTATAGAACACAGGCAAGGTTAGAACCCCACTACATTATAGAACACAGGCAAGGTTAGAACCCCACTACATTATAGAACACAGGCAAGGTTAGAACCCCACTACATTATAGAACACAGGCAAGGTTAGAACCCCACTACATTATAGAACACAGGCAAGGTTAGAACCCCACTACATTATAGAACACAGGCAAGGTTAGAACCCCACATTATAGAACACAGGCATTATAGAACACAGGCAAGGTTAGAACCCCACTACATTATAGAACACAGGCAAGGTTAGAACCCCACTACATTATAGAACACAGGCAAGGTTAGAACCCATTATAGAACACACTAGAACCCCACATTATAGAACACAGGCAAGGTTAGAACCCCACTACATTATAGAACACAGGCAAGGTTAGAACCCCACTACATTATAGAAGGCAAGGTTAGAACCCCACTACATTCTAGAACACAGGCAAGGTTAGAACCCCACTACATTCATAGAACACAGGCAAGGTTAGAACCCCACTACATTCTAGAACACAGGCAAGGTTAGAACCCCACTACATTATAGAACACAGGCAAGGTTAGAACCCCACTACATTATAGAACACAGGCAAGGTTAGAACCCCACTACATTCTAGAACACAGGCAAGGTTAGAACCCCACTACATTCAAGAACACAGGCAAGGTTAGAACCCCACTACATTCTAGAACACAGGCAAGGTTAGAACCCCACTACATTCTAGAACACAGGCAAGGTTAGAACCCCACTACATTCTAGAACACAGGCAAGGTTAGAACCCCACTACATTATAGAACACAGGCAAGGTTAGAACCCCACTACATTATAGAACACAGGCAAGGTTAGAACCCCACTACATTATAGAACACAGGCAAGGTTAGAACCCCACTACATTATAGAACACAGGCAAGGTTAGAACCCCACTACATTATAGAACACAGGCAAGGTTAGAACCCCACTACATTATAGAACACAGGCAAGGTTAGAACCCCACTACATTATAGAACAAGGCAAGGTTAGAACCCCACTACATTATAGAACACAGGCAAGGTTAGAACCCCACTACATTATAGAACACAGGCAAGGTTAGAACCCACTACATTATAGAACACAGGCAAGGTTAGAACCCCACTACATTATAGAACACAGGCAAGGTTAGAACCCCACTACATTATAGAACACAGGCAAGGTTAGAACCCCACTACATTATAGAACACAGGCAAGGTTAGAACCCCACTACATTATAGAACACAGGCAAGGTTAGAACCCCACTACATTATAGAACACAGGCAAGGTTAGAACCCCACTACATTATAGAACACAGGCAAGGTTAGAACCCCACTACATTATAGAACACAGGCAAGGTTAGAACCCCACTACATTATAGAACACAGGCAAGTTAGTACATTATAGAACACAGGCAAGGTTAGAACCCCACTACATTATAGAACACAGGCAAGGTTAGAACCCCACTACATTATAGAACACAGGCAAGGTTAGAACCCCACTACATTATAGAACACAGGCAAGGTTAGAACCCCACTACATTATAGAACACCCACTACATTATAGAACACAGGCAAGGTTAGAACCCCACTACATTATAGAACACAGGCAAGGTTAGAACCCCACTACATTATAGAACACAGGCAAGGTTAGAACCCCACTACATTATAGAACACAGGCAAGGTTAGAACCCCACTACATTATAGAACACAGGCAAGGTTAGAACCCCACTACATTATAGAACACAGGCAAGGTTAGAACCATTATAGAACACACTACATTATAGAACACAGGCAAGGTTAGAACCCCACTACATTATAGAACACAGGCAAGGTTAGAACCCCACTACATTATAGAACACAGGCAAGGTTAGAACCCCACTACATTATAGAACACAGGCAAGGTTAGAAACCATTATAGAACACAGGCAAGGTTAGAACATTATAGAACACAGGCAAGTTAGAACCCCACTACATTATAGAACACAGGCCACTACATTATAGAACACAGGCAAGGTTAGAACCCCACTACATTATAGAACACAGGCAAGGTTAGAACCCCACTACATTATAGAACACAGGCAAGGTTAGAACCCCACTACATTATAGAACACAGGCAAGGTTAGAACCCCACTACATTATAGAACACAGGCAAGGTTAGAACCCCACTACATTATAGAACACAGGCAAGGTTAGAACCCCACTACATTATAGAACACAGGCAAGGTTAGAACCCCACTACATTATAGAACACAGGCAAGGTTAGAACCCCACTACATTATAGAACACAGGCAAGGTTAGAACCCCACTACATTATAGAACATAGAACAAGGTTAGAACCCCACTACATTATAGAACACAGGCAAGGTTAGAACCCCACTACATTATAGAACACAGGCAAGGTTAGAACCCCACTACATTATAGAACACAGGCAAGGTTAGAACCCCACTACATTATAGAACACAGGCAAGGTTAGAACCCCACTACACTCTAGAACACAGGCAAGGTTAGAACCCCACTACATTATAGAACACAGGCAAGGTTAGAACCCCACTACATTATAGAACACAGGCAAGGTTAGAACCCCACTACATTATAGAACACAGGCAAGGTTAGAACCCCACTACACTCTAGAACACAGGCAAGGTTAGAACCCCACTACATTATAGAACACAGGCAAGGTTAGAACCCCACTACATTATAGAACACAGGCAAGGTTAGAACCCCACTACATTATAGAACACAGGCTAGGTTAGAACCCCACTACACTCTAGAAC
Source organism: Oncorhynchus nerka (assembly GCF_034236695.1). Lineage (NCBI taxonomy): Eukaryota > Metazoa > Chordata > Actinopteri > Salmoniformes > Salmonidae > Oncorhynchus > Oncorhynchus nerka. The sequence continues at coordinate 6,509,614 of NC_088422.1, read as the reverse complement.
ACAGGCAAGGTTAGAACCCCACTACACTCTAGAACACAGGCAAGGTTAGAACCCCACTACACTCTAGAACACAGGCAAGGTTAGAACCCCACTACACTCTAGAACACAGGCAAGGTTAGAATATGATTATCACAAGAATTTGATTATCATAAGCAATAAAATTCTTATTGCCATTTAGTTTTTCTTTGTTGTGAAATAATCATGGATGTAAATCATACCTTGTAATCATTTGTTTTTGCCCATACATACAGAGACATCAGAAAGTATTTAAACCCCTTGACTCTTTCACATTTTGTTAAGATAAAGCATTATTCTCAAATTGATTAAATCGTTTTTTCCCCCTTCATCAATCTACACATAATATCCCATAATGACAAAGCAACAACAGGTATTTAGAAATGTATGCTAATGTATTACAACAACAAAAAACTTAATCATTACATTTACATAAGTATTCAGACCCTTTATTCAGTACTTTGTTGAAGCACCTTTGGCAGCGATTACAGCCCTGAGTCTTCTTGGGTATCACGCCACAAGCTTGACATGCCTGTATTCTCCCAGTCTTCTCTGCAGATCCTCTCAAGCTCTGTCAGGTTGGATGGGGAGCGTTGCTGCACAGCTATTTTCAGGTCTCTCCAGAGATGTTCGATCAGGTTCAAGTCCGGGCTCTGGCAGGGCCACTCAAGGAGACTTGTCCCGAAGCCACTCCTGCGTTGTTTTGGCTGTGTGCTTAATGTCGTTGTCCTGTTGGAAGCTGAACGTTCACCCCAATCTGACGTCCTGAGCACTCTGGAGCAGGTTTTGATCAAGGATCTCTCTGTACTCTGCTCCATTCAGCTTTGCCTCAATCCTGACTAGTCTCCCAGTCCCTGCCGCTGAAAAACATCCCCACATCATGATGCTGTCACCACCAAGCTTCACTGTAGGGATGGTGCCAGGTTTCCTCCAGAAGTGATGCTTGGCATTCAGACCAAACAGTTCTATCTTGGTTTCATCAGACTATAGAATCTTGTTTCTCATGGTCTGAGAGTCTTTAGGTGCCTTTTGGCAAACTCCAAGCTGGCTGTCATGTGCCTTTTACTGAGGTCTGATTAATGGAGTGTTGCAGAGATGGTTGTCCTTCTGGAAGGTTCTCCAATCTCCACAGAGAAACTCTAGAGCTCTGTCAGAGTGACCATCTGGTTGTTGGTTACCTCCCTGACCAAGGCCCTTCTCCCCCGATTGCTCAATTTGGCCGGGCAGCCGGCTCTCGGAAGAGTCTTGGTGGTTCCAAACTTCTTCCATTCAAGAATGATGGAGGTCACTGTGCTCTTGGAACCCAGAAATGTTTTGGAAACCCAGATCTGAGCCTCGACACAATCCTGTCTCGGATAATTCCTTGGACCTCATGGCTTGGTTTTTGCTTTGCCGTGCCCTCCCTGTCAACTGTGAGACCTTATATAGACAGATGTGTGTCTTTCCAAATCATGTCCAATCAATTAAAATTAACACAGGTGGACTCCAATCAAGTTGTAGAAACATCTCAAGGATGATACATGGAAACAGGATGCACCTTAATTTTGAGTCTCATAGCAAAAGCTCTGAATACTTATGTAAATATATATATATTTTTATATATATGTAAATTTGCACACAAAAAAAATCTCAAAACTGGTTTTCCCTCTGTCATTATTGGTTAATGTGTGTAGATTGCTGAGTAATTTTGTTCATTGCATCAATTTTAGAATAAGGCTGTGATGTAACAAAATGTGGAAAAAGTCAAGGGGTCTGAATACTTTCCCAAGACTCTGTATGTGTTAGTTTGTGCATTTTCTGTGCGACATGATGTCTCCCCCCCCCCCCACACACACACACGCATACACACACACACGCATACACACACACGCACACGCATACACACACACACGCACGGACACACACGCACGCGCACGCACGCACACATACACACACACACACACGTATACACACACACGCACGGACACACACACGCACACACACACACGCGTATACACACACGCGCACGGACACACACACGCACGCGCGCACACACACACGCGCACACGCACACGTGCACACGCACACACAAGCACACAAGCACACGCACACACACGCACACGCACACACACTACTTGGTGTGAATCACTCGTTGAGGACTAATAAAACCAGCTGAAAAAGAGCAAAGCATTGAATCCATGTGGGTTGAAGCAAACAAAGGAAACATCTGTTTACATTTGTCCAAGATGAAACAACGGTTTACATTGGTCCAAGATGAAACAACTGTTTACATTTGTCCAAGATGAAACAACTGTTTACATCTGTCCAAGATGAAACAACTGTTTACATCTGTCCAAGATGAAACAACTGTTTACATTTGTCCAAGATGAAACAACGGTTTACATTGGTCCAAGATGAAACAACTGTTTACATTTGTCCAAGATGAAACAACTGTTTACATCTGTCCAAGATGAAACAACTGTTTACATCTGTCCAAGATGAAACAACTGTTTACATCTGTCCAAGATGAAACAACTGTTTACATTTGTCCAAGATGAAACAACTGTTTACATTTGTCCAAGATGAAACAACTGTTTACATTTGTCCAAGATGAAACAACGGTTTACATTGGTCCAAGATGAAACAACTGTTTACATTTGTCCAAGATGAAACAACTGTTTACATTTGTCCAAGATGAAACAACTGTTTACATCTGTCCAAGATGAAACAACTGTTTACATCTGTCCAAGATGAAACAACTGTTTACATTTGTCCAAGATGAAACAACTGTTTACATTTGTCCAAGATGAAACAACTGTTTACATTTGTCCAAGATGAAACAAGTTTACATTGGTCCAAGATGAAACAACTGTTTACATTTGTCCAAGATGAAACAACTGTTTACATTTGTCCAAGATGAAACAACTGTTTACATCTGTCCAAGATGAAACAACTGTTTACATCTGTCCAAGATGAAACAACTGTTTACATTTGTCCAAGATGAAACAACTGTTTACATTTGTCCAAGATGAAACAACTGTTTACATTTGTCCAAGATGAAACAACTGTTTACATTTGTCCAAGATGAAACAACTGTTTACATTTGTCCAAGATGAAACAACTGTTTACATCTGTCCAAGATGAAACAACTGTTTACATCTGTCCAAGATGAAACAACTGTTTACATTTGTCCAAGATGAAACAACTGTTTACATTTGTCCAAGATGAAACAACTGTTTACATTTGTCCAAGATGAAACAACTGTTTACATTTGTCCAAGATGAAACAACTGTTTACATTTGTCCAAGATGAAACAACTGTTTACATCTGTCCAAGATGAAACAACTGTTTACATTGGTCCAAGATGTGGGGCAGAAAGCTCTAGTCTTTCAGGATCACAGGGAGCATAAAGCTCTAGTCCTTCAGGAGCACAGAGGCCAGAAAGCTCTAGTCCTTCAGGAGCACAGGGAGCAGAAAGCTCTAGTCCTTCAGGAGCACAGAGGCCAGAAAGATCTAGTCCTTCAGGAGCACAGGGAGCAGAAAGCTCTAGTCCTTCAGGAGCACAGGGAGCACAGAGGCCAGAAAGCTCTAATCCTTCAGGAGCACAGGGAGCAGAAAGCTTTAGTCCTTCAGGAGGACAGAGGCCAGAAAGATCTAGTCCTTCAGGAGCACAGAGGCCAGAAAGATCTAGTCCTTCAGGAGCACAGGAGGCAGAATGCGCCGAGTCGCTGGCAGGAGAGATGGAGGGAAAGGACTGCCAGGGTTGACGTACTGTTGTTCCCCCTACAGGTGGCGCTACAGACTTGGAAGGAGAACATTCGTGCCGAGCTAAGGCAGGAGAGATGAAGAAGCAGCTGAGCACCCTGGCAGAGATCCTAAGTGAGAGAAGTCAGACAGCAGATGACTCATTCAGCTGCCCTGCCACGGCCGAGGGAGGAGCCAAGAGGGCATGTAGCAGGCGGGGCAATATGTTCCTTTCTCTAATATAAGGAGAGCCCCAATTCCAGTGGGACCGGCAGGGCAGACCCATCTGTTTGGGGGTGTGTACAGCCTGGCCACATCCAATACTTCTGCTTCCCCGCAGAGAGATGAAACAGGAATCCCCCGGCTACTGTAGGGCGGAGCGCTCGGGGCTGTAGGCACCAGGCAGGAGGAAAGCCCTGAGAAGGTTGCTGTTGTGGGAGAATACCCTCATATAGTACTGGAGGTAAACGGAATAAAGAATACCATGTGTTTTGGATACGAGGTCCCAAATAATGATTGTTCAGTCTATTTCCTTTTTTCATAAGTGGCTTGGTCATCATCCCCATGCAGGATTTCTTCAGACCTCAGCTGACTCATGTTGAAGGCAGCCAATGACCCTACACATCCTGTATGTTCGCTACGCAGTCGTGGATTTGCTGTTGTTGTTGTTGTGGGAGGAGTTCAAGTTACAGGCAAGGGGGTTGTGATTATCAAGGATGACTGTCTGGGGGCTGACCAAAGAATCCTTGGGATGAACGTTATAGCCCAATGCTGAAAAGAGAGGAAGAAGAAGAAGAAGAAGAAGAGGGAGAAGAAGAAGAGGAGGGAGAAGAAGAAGAAGAAGAAGAAGAAGAAGAAGAAGAAGAAGAAGCTGTTCCAAAGAGACTCCCAGGGTGTCACTGGGTTCAATGTCACCTTTGGGGCAGCTGCCAGGAAGGAGTGACAGAATGCTTTCGCTGTCTGCAGAAGAGCCTGAGGTGGTGACCAGGTACTGCAAGCCTGTTTAAGAGTGACCCCAATGAGATCCCAGCTAACAGTGAGAAGATGCTGTGGACTGTTGGAAAGGAGCTCCTCCAAAGATTATTATGCCCTGGTTGAGGATCCTGGTGAAGGAGTCTGGTGAAGGAGTCTGGTGGAGGATCATGGTGAAGGATCCTGGTGAAGGAGTCTGGTGGAGGATCATGGTGAAGGATCCTGGTGAAGGAGTCTGGTGGAGGATCATGGTGAAGGATCCTGGTGAAGGAGTCTGGTGGAGGATCATGGTGAAGGATCATGGTGAAGGATCCTGGTGAAGGAGTCTGGTGGAGGATCATGGTGAAGGATCCTGGTGGAGGAGTCTGGTGGAGGATCATGGTGAAGGATCCTGGTGGAGGAGTCTGGTGGAGGATCATGGTGAAGGATCCTGGTGGAGGAGTCTGGTGGAGGATCATGGTGGAGGAGTCTGGTGGAGGAGTCTGGTGGAGGAGTCTGGTGGAGGATCATGGTGGAGGAGTCTGGTGAAGGATCCTGGTGAAGGATCCTGGTGGAGGAGTCTGGTGGAGGATCATGGTGGAGGAGTCTGGTGGAGGATCATGGTGGAGGATTCTGGTGGAGGAGTCTGGTGGAGGATCATGGTGGAGGAGTCTGGTGGAGGATCCTGGTGAAGGATCCTGGTGAAGGATCCTGCTGGTGAAGGATCCTGGTGAAGTATCCTGGTGGAGGATCCTGGTGAAGTATCCTGGTGGAGGATCCTGGTGAAGGATCCTGGTGGAGGATCCTGGTGAAGGATCCTGGTGGAGGATCCTGGTGAAGGATTCTGGTGATGGATCCTGGTGATGGATCCTGGATCCTGGTATCGCAAGGCTTCCAAACTGAGTTCACGAGCCCTATCGCAAGGCTTCCAAACTGAGTTCACGAGCCCTATCGCAAGGCTTCACAACTGAGTTCACGAGCCCTATCGCAAGGCTTCACAACTGAGTTCACGAGCCCTATCGCAAGGCTTCCAAACTGAGTTCACGAGCCCTATCGCAAGGCTTCACAACTGAGTTCACGAGCCCTATTGCTCTCTTTTCTCTCTTCCCTTTATTTAAGACCCTCCCTCCCTCAAAGCTCTCGCCTGGGCCCCAGCCATATCTCTCTCCCCCCTCCCTCCCTCAAAGCTCCCGCTTGGGCCCCAGCCATATCTCTCTCCCCCTCCCTCCCTCAAAACTCTCGCCTGGGCCCCAGCCATATCTCTCTCCCCCTCCCTCCCTCAAAACTCTCGCCTGGGCCCCAGCCATATCTCTCTCCCCTCCCTCCCTCAAAACTCTCGCCTGGGCCCCAGCCATATCTCTCTCCCCCTCCCTCCCTCAAATCTCTCGCCTGGGCCGCAGCCATATCTCGCTCTCCCCCTCCCTCCCTCAAAGCTCTCGACTGGTTCCCAGCCATATCTCTCTCTGCCCCCTCCCCCAAAACTCTTACCTAGGCCCCAGCCATATCTATCTCTCCCTCTCCCCTTTCTCTCTCCCTCCCTTCTATCTCTCCCTCCTCCATTTCCCCCTCCCCTCTCCCTCTTCGCTCCTCTTCCTGTCCTGTGCACTCAGCAACTAATGGCGAGGCATCATTAGGTATAATACACTTTCTGGTTTGCAGCAGCCCTTTCTCCAAGGGATATTTGAAGTGGGGAGAAGGCGGCACTGACGCAAACTCTCTCTCCCCCTCCTCATCCATCCCTCTCACTGTCCCTTCATCCACCTCTCCTCCTCTCTCTACACCTACACCTCCTCCTACACCTACAACCATGGGGATCCTCCGTACAACAGCTCTTCGACAGAGAGGGCTGTCATCTCGAAACACACACACACACACACACACACACACACACACACACACACACACACACACACACACACACACACACACACAGGGTCATCATCTCCATTGACAGGAACAGGTACTGTGTCCAGGTGTGTGTGCCAGCGATGGGGCTGGCATGGATCACAGGATCAGACCGGGCCAGGCTTCCACACACATGACACCAGTATGACATCATACCTCCAACAACACTTCTTACCTTGTACAGAAGAAAGGGAAGTGCTGCTAAGGTCCCCGATAGTATGTTTTGGTAGACAGAAGCTACTAAGGTCCCCGATAGTATGTTTTGGTAGTCAGAAGCTACTAAGGTCCACGATAGTATGTTTTGGTAGTCAGAAGCTACTAAGGTCCACAATAATATGTTTTGGTAGTCAGAAGCTACTAAGGTCCACGATAGTATGTTTTGGTAGTCAGAAGCTACTAAGGTCCACGATAGTATGTTTTGGTAGTCAGAAGCTACTAAGGTCCACGATAATATGTTTTGGTAGACAGAAGCTACTAAGGTCCCTGATAGTATGTTTTGGTAGTCAGAAGCTACTAAGGTCCACAATAATATGTTTTGGTAGTCAGAAGCTACTAAGGTCCCCGATAGTATGTTTTGGTAGTCAGAAGCTACTAAGGTCCACAATGCTATGTTTTGGTAGACAGAAGCTACTAAGGTCCCCGATAGAATGTTTTGGTAGACAGAAGCTACTAAGGTCCCAATAGTATGTTTTGGTAGACAGAAGCTACTAAGGTCCCCGATAGAATGTTTTGGTAGACAGAAGCTACTAAGGTCCACGATAGTATGTTTTGGTAGACAGAAGCTACTAAGGTCCCCGATAGTATGTTTTGGTAGACAGAAGCTACTGAGGTCCTAATGTTGGGGGTATCTAGGTTAGTCAGACTAATGTTGGGGGTATCTAGGTTAGTCAGACTAATGTTGGGGGTATCTAGGTTAGTTTGACGAATGTTGTGGGTATCTAGGTTAGTCAGACGAATGTTGTGGGATCTAGGTTAGTCAGACTAATGTTAGGGGTATCTAGGTTAGTCAGACTAATGTTAGGGGTATCTAGGTTAGTCAGACTAATGTTGGGGGATCTAGGTTAGTCAGACTAATGTTAGGGGTTCTAACTAATGTTGGGGGTATCTAGGTTAGTCAGACTAATGTTGGGGGTATCTAGGTTAGTCAGACTAGTGTTGGGGGTATCTAGGTTTGTCAGACTTATGTTGGGCGTATCTAGGTTAGTTAGACTCATGTTAGGGGTATCTAGGTTAGTCAGACTAATGTTTGGGTATCTAGGTTAGTCAGACTAATGGTGGGGGTATCTAGGTTAGCCAGACTAATGTTGGGTGTATCTAGGTTAGTCAGACTAATGGTGGGGGTTCTAACTAATGTTAGGGGTATCTAGGTAAGTCTGACTAATGTTGGGGGTATCTAGGTTAGTCAGACTAATGTTAGGGGTATCTAGGTCAGTCAGACTAATGTTGGGGGTATCTAGGTTAGTCAGACTAATGTTAGGGGTATCTAGGTTAGACAGACTAATGTTGGGTGTATCTAGGTTAATCAGACTAATGTTAGGGGTATCTAGGTTAGTCAGACTAATGTTAGGGGTTCTAGGTAAGTCAGACGAATGTTGGGGGTATCTAGGTTAGTCAGACTAATGTTGGGGGATCTAGGTTAGTCAGACTAATGTTAGGGGTATCTAGGTTAGTCAGACTAATGTTCGGGGTATCTAGGTTAGTCAAACTAATGTTAGGGGTATCTAGGTTAGTCAGACTAATGTTGGGGGTATCTACGTTAGTCAGATGAATGTTGGGGGTATCTAGGTTAGTCAGACTAATGTTGGGGGAATCTAGGTTAGTCAGACTAATGTTGGGTGTTTCTAGGTTAATCAGACTAATGTTGGTGGTATCTAGGTTAGTCAGACTGATGTTGGGTGTATCTAGGTTAGTCAGAATAGTGTTTGGGGTATCTAGGTTAGTCAGACTAATGTTAGGGGTATCTAGGTTAGTCAGAATTATGTTGGTTGTATCTAGGTTAGTTAGACTAATGTTAGGGGTATCTAGGTTAGTCAGAATAATATTGGGGGTATCTAGGTTAGTCTGACTAATGTTATGGGTTCTAACTAATGTTAGGGGTATCTAGGTAAGTCTGACTAATGTTGGGGGTATCTAGGTTAGTCAGACTAATGTTGGGGGTATCTAGGTTAGTCAGACTAATGTTACGGGTATCTAGGTTAGTCTGACTAATGTTGGGGGTATCTAGGTTAGTCAGACTAATGTTAGGGGTATCTAGGTTAGTCAGACTAATGTTGGGGGTATCTAGGTTAGTCAGACTAATGTTGGGGGTATCTAGGTTAGTCAGACTAATGTTAGGGGTATCTAGGTTAGTCAGACTAATGTTGGGGGTATCTAGGTTAGTCAGACTAATGTTAGGGGTATCTACGTTAGTGTGAATATCCGTTTTACTCAGCCAAACTCTTTATATTGTGTAACTATAATAATTGTCCCACTTCCTCTCCCACTGTGCTGCTCGCATAGTGATCAATCAGTGCGGTAAGATGCCCCTCCATCTGCTGCTGCCACCACCGTCCATATAACCAGCGCCTGTCCGTTTCTGTTGTTTTATAGACTCATCTGCCGAGTTAGGGCTTCAGTCACAATTATCATTTTTTAGGAATACATTTTCATGAATATATTACCATCTTCTCTTCCCCATTTGGTGTGGTGTTGTTTTTTTCACACAGTTTAATCACAGGCCAGATAAATCAGGCACATATTTGCTGTCCATCTGCTGTGAAGGTGCAGTGGAGTTGCTTTGGGCCTCCCCCATTCAGACGGGTGGGATCTCTCTCTCTCTCTCTCTCTCTCTCTCTCTCTCTCTCTGTCTCTCTCATAGCTGTGGGGCTCCCCCATTCAGACTGGTGGGATCTCTGCTCTCTCTCTCTCTCTCTTTCTCTCTCTCTCATAGGTGAGGGCCTCCCCATAAAAGGATAGAGACACAGACCGAGCCAGTGCTTGTATAGAGATAGAGACACAGACCGAGCCAGTGCTTGTATAGAGATAGAGACACAGACCGAGCCAGTGCTTGTCTGTCTGTGCTGACGTGGATACTAATAATGCTTCTTTTTTTTCAAATCTGAGAGAAATTCAGAGAGATATTGTCTTCCATCCTTTGGAACAGGGCCCAATGGTGACATCCAGAGTCATATATCTAGAGAGAAGGACCACATGTTCTAATGATGGATATTCAGTAACATAGCACTGTTTACATTTTCCCCATGTAATGTTAATGAGGTTCCAACATGGCTGTTATAGAATGTTGTAGTCTCATGTTAATGAGGCTATAACATGACTGTTATAGAATGTTGTAGTGTCATGTTAATGAGGCTCTAACATGACTGTTATAGAATGTTGTAGTGTCATGTTAATGAGGTTCTAACATGACTGTTAAAGAATGTTGTAGTCACATGTTAATGAGGTTCTAACATGGCTGTTATAGAATGTTGTAGTGTCATGTTAATGAGGTTCCAACATGGCTGTTATAGAATGTTGTAGTCTCATGTTAATGAGGCTCTAACATGACTGTTATAGAATGTTGTAGTGTCATGTTAATGGGGTTATAGAATGTTGTAGTGTCATGTTAATGAGGTTCCAACATGGCTGTTATAGAATGTTGTAGTCTCATGTTAATGAGGCTATAACATGACTGTTATAGAATGTTGTAGTGTCATGTTAATGAGGTTCTAACATTACTGTTATAGAATGTTGTAGTGTCATGTTAATGAGGTTCTAACATGACTGTTATAGAATGTTGTAGTGTCATGTTAATGAGGCTCTAACATGACTGTTATAGAATGTTGTAGTGTCATGTTAATGAGGTTCTAACATGACTGTTATAGAATGTTTTAGTGTCATGTTAATGAGGCTCTAACATGACTGTTATAGAATGTTGTAGTCTCATGTTAATGAGGTTCTAACATGACTGTTATAGAATGTTGTAGTGTCATGTTAAAGGGGTTATAGAATGTTGTAGTGTCATGTTAATGAGGTTCCAACATGGCTGTTGTAGAATGTTGTAGTCACATGTTAATGAGGTTCTAACATGGCTGTTATAGAATGTTGTAGTGTCATGTTAATGAGGTTCCAACATGGCTGTTATAGAATGTTGTAGTCTCATGTTAATGAGGCTCTAACATGACTGTTATATAATGTTGTAGTGTCATGTTAATGGGGTTATAGAATGTTGTAGTGTCATGTTAATGAGGTTCCAACATGGCTGTTATAGAATGTTGTAGTGTCATGTTAATGAGGCTCTAACATGACTGTTATAGAATGTTGTAGTCTCGTGTTAATGAGGTTCTAACATGGCTGTTGTAGTGTCATGCTAATGAGGTTCTAACATGGCTGTTATAGAATGTTGTAGTGTCATGTTAATGAGTTTCCAACATGGCTGTTATAGAATGTTGTAGTGTCATGTTAATGAGGTTCTAACATGACTGTTATAGAATGTTGTAGTGTCACGTTAATGAGGTTCTAACATGGCTGTTATAGAATGTTGTAGTGTCATGTTAATGAGGTTCTAACATGGCTGTTATAGAATGTTGTAGTGTCATGTTAATGAGGTTCTAACATGACTGTTATAGAATGTTGTAGTGTCATGTTAATGAGGTTCTAACATGACTGTTATAGAATGTTGTAGTGTCATGTTAATGAGGCTCTAACATGACTGTTATAGAATGTTGTAGTCTCATGTTAATGAGGTTCTAACATGGCTGTTGTAGTGTCATGCTAATGAGGTTCTAACATGGCTGTTATAGAATGTTGTAGTGTCATGTTAATGAGTTTCCAACATGGCTGTTATAGAATGTTGTAGTGTGTAGGGTGTCATGTTAATGAGGGTTCTAACATGGCTGTTATAGAATGTTGTAGTGTCATGTTATTGAGGCTCTAACATGACTGTTATAGAATGTTGTAGTGTCATGTTAATGAGGTTCTAACATGGCTGTTATAGAATGTTGTAGTGTCATGTTAATGAGTTTCCAACATGGCTGTTATAGAATGTTGTAGTGTCATGTTAATGAGGTTCTAACATGGCTGTTATAGAATGTTGTAGTGTCATGTTAATGAGTTTCCAACATGGCTGTTATAGAATGTTGTAGTGTCATGTTAATGAGGTTCTAACATGGCTGTTATAGAATGTTGTAGTGTCATGTTATTGAGGCTCTAACATGACTGTTATAGAATGTTGTAGTGTCACGTTAATGAGGTTCTAACATGGCTGTTATAGAATGTTGTAGTGTCATGTTAATGAGTTTCCAACATGGCTGTTATAGAATGTTGTAGTGTCATGTTAATGAGGTTCTAACATGACTGTTATAGAATGTTGTAGTGTCACGTTAATGAGGTTCTAACATGGCTGTTATAGAATGTTGTAGTGTCATGTTAATGAGGTTCTAACATGGCTGTGTAGTGTAGTTAATGATGTTGTAGTGTCATGTTAATGAGGTTCTAAACATAGAATGTTGTTATAGAATGTTGTAGTGTCATGTTAATGAGGTTCTAACATGACTGTTATAGAATGTTGTAGTGTCATGTTAATGTGGTTCTAACATGACTGTTATAGAATGTTGTAGTGTCATGTTAATGAGGCTCTAACATGACTGTTATAGAATGTTGTAGTCTCATGTTAATGAGGTTCTAACATGGCTGTTGTAGTGTCATGCTAATGAGGTTCTAACATGGCTGTTATAGAATGTTGTAGTGTCATGTTAATGAGTTTCCAACATGGCTGTTATAGAATGTTGTAGTGTCATGTTAATGAGGTTCTAACATGGCTGTTATAGAATGTTGTAGTGTCATGTTATTGAGGCTCTAACATGACTGTTATAGAATGTTGTAGTGTCATGTTAATGAGGTTCTAACATGGCTGTTATAGAATGTTGTAGTGTCATGTTAATGAGTTTCCAACATGGCTGTTATATAGTGTCAGAATGAGTGGCTGTTATAGAATGTTGTAGTGTAGTGTCATGTTAATGAGGTTCTAACATGGCTGTTATAGAATGTTGTAGTGTCATGTTAATGAGTTTCCAACATGGCTGTTATAGAATGTTGTAGTGTCATGTTAATGAGGTTCTAACATGGCTGTTATAGAATGTTGTAGTGTCATGTTATTGAGGCTCTAACATGACTGTTATAGAATGTTGTAGTGTCACGTTAATGCATCACAATGCAGAAGCTTCAATGTCTCGACTCTCTGAGCACATGACTCTGTTAACAACCAGACAGCCACTGGTGATCAGAGATGTATTAGAGATATATTACATTAACCAATATGAATATTTAAGTAACGTTTTTTTATATTAATTATTCATAATTACACTCACTTTCAAGTTGATTAAATTAATTATGTTGATAGAATTAGCATATATTTGGAGGTTAATATAATAATGTTTGTGTTATATTTGAATCTGTAATGGGTTTGCATTAGTCATTACATGTTAATTAGATTGATGCCATCAGGGTCATTTGTACAGCAAGGGGTTTACATTAGACAGGTTACATTGACATTGACTTTAGCATTGACATTTGCATAGTGGCATTAACTGTCTGTCTGCACCCAACTTTAATTGAGAATTGACTTTACAAATGTGATGACATGGAGTTCTAGTGCTCCTAGTGAGTGGTCTACGACAGTAGATCTATCCTGTGTTACTATCATATTAGGTTTGTATGTTCAATAAAACCAAGGTTTAATACAAAACAGTCCAAAGTCTCATACCTCTAGCCTGGGTGCTAGTCTTTTTCTACTAGTATTAACACAAAAAGACTGGCATCCAGGCTATAACACCTCTGTCAGTTGATTGGTCTAGAGATTGAAAAGACACACCACTGCAAACTGAGTTGACAAACTCTATAAACCAACGTCTGTAAATCTGTATTTTGGCCTTGAACCACAATCAGCCCTAATCTGTAGGGAAGGGGAAAAGGGGGCAACCCTGTTACCAGGAAGGAGCCTTAATTAGCCAATTAGAGCGCTCCTTTCACTTAGCAACAACAAAATGTGTTTGGTAGCGGACAGCTGTCCTTTGGTCTCTATCAACCAGCAGTTAATCCCCTCGTCACACAAACACAGGCATGACGAAGGTTTCTAACTGAACGAGTCGGCACCTCTGGACTGGACCCTGATCCCCGGGGACTCCAAACAGGAAGCGACCGGCCAAAGAGAGGCAAGCGAGGTGGCATCATGATTAGACTACGTCGGTCGAGCATCACGATTAGATTACGTCGGTCGAGCATCACGATTAGATTACGTCGGTCGAGCATCACGATTAGACTACGTCGGTCGAGCATCATGATTAGACTACGTCGGTCGAGCATCATGATTAGATTACGTCGGTCGAGCATCATGATTAGAGTACGTCGGTCATTGGCATTAGAGTCAGCATCATGATTAGACTACGTCGGTCGACTGGCATCATGATTAGACTACGTCGGTCGAGCGTCACGATTAAGACTACGTCACTGCCGAGCATCTTGTTTCGTTTGGTCGAACATACCAATCACTAAAAAACAAACTGGACGAGCTCTGTCCGCTACGATCCTATCAGCCTTTATGAACTGTTATATCAGTTATGTTTCTCTGAGTCGTGGCTGAACAAAGACTGTCATAAGACTGTCATAAGACTGCCACAAGACTGCCATAAGACTGCCAAGTAGACTGCCATAAGACTGTCATAAGACTGCCATAAGACTGCCATTAGACTGCCATTAGACTGCCATTAGACTGCCATAAGACTGCCATTAGACTGCCATTAGACTGTCATAAGACTGCCATTAGACTGCCATTAGACTGTCATTAGACTGCCATAAGACTGCCATTAGACTGCCATTAGACTGCCATAAGACTGTCATTAGACTGCCATTAGACTGCCATTAGACTGCCATTAGAATGCCATAAGACTGTCATTAGACTGCCATTAGACTGCCATTAGACTGCCATTAGACTGTCATAAGACTGCCATTAGACTGCCAAGTAGACTGCCATAAGACTGTCATAAGACTGCCATTAGACTGTCATAAGACTGCCATTAGACTGCCATTAGACTGCCATTAGACTGCCATTAGACTGTCATAAGACTGCCATTAGACTGCCATTAGACTGCCATTAGACTGCCATTAGACTGCCATTAGACTGCCATAAGACAGATAAATAGTAAACCAAATAGCTACTCAGACTATCAGCATTGGCCCTCTTGGCACTCTCTTTTGGCTCATTACATTCGCTGCTGCTACTGTTTATTATCAATTCTGTTGCCTAGTCACTTTAACCCCACCTATATGTACTACATATCTACTTCCACCTCGTATATGTATTTAACAAATATTCCTTTGCTCTCTCCCGCTCTCTGGCGCTCGAGGTCGCCAGGCTGCTCAGCATTACGCACACCTGTCACCATCGTTACGCACACCTGTCACCATCGTTACGCACACCTGTCACCATCGTTACGCACACCTGTCACCATCATTACACACACCTGTCACCATCGTTACGCACACCTGTCACCATCGTTACGCACACCTGTCACCATCATTACACACACCTGTCACCATCATTACGCACACCTGTCACCATCATTACGCACACCTGTCACCATCATTACGCACACATGTCACCATCATTACGTGCACCAGTGCTTCATCGGACTCACCTGGACTCCATCACATCATTGATTGCCTCCCCCTATATCTGTCAGTTCCTCAGTTTCATCCCTGTGTCTGATGAGCATCGATGTTGTTTTGTTTCTCTTGTCCAGACGCTGGTCTTGTTTAGTTTCATGTCTATTTATTAATACATCCTCACCCTGTACTTGCTTCCCGTCCCTCATTATCACAGAACTGTTACATACTCGTGTTATTATTTTGCATATATTTTTCTTCACTTTTGGGAAGGGCCGTAACTAAGCATTTCACCGTTAAAATAATAATTTGATTTAATTTGATTTGACACACAAAAACATACTCAGGAATGAAGAGGAAAGATGGCCTCGTGGTGGGTGGGGGTGGGGGGGTGTTTGCGGGTTTAAAGGGGGGAGGTTACTGAGATGTTAATCCTTATATCAACACATCCCCCTCTTTTAAAGGCCCACCCTCTTAAAGGCCCCCACCCCCCCACCACCCATCAGTGATGGAAAAAATACCCAATTGTCATACTTGAGTAAAAGTAAAGATACCTTTAATAGAAAATGACTCAAGAAAAAGTGAAAGCCACCCAGTAAAATACTACTTGAGCAAAAGTCTAAAAGTATTTGATTATAAATATACTTAAGTATCAAAAGTAAATGCAAAAATGTGCTCAAGTATCAGACAAATAATTTCAAATCCCTTATGTTAAGCAAAGCACAATTGTCTTGTTTTAAATGTACAGATAGCCAAGGACACAGTCAGACACAATTTACAAACAAAGCATTTTGTGTTTAGTGAGTACTCCAGATCAGAGGCAGTAGGGATGACCAGGGATGTTCTCTGTTTAGTGAGTCCTCCAGATCAGAGGTAGTAGGGATGACCAGGGATGTTCTCTGTTTAGTGAGTCCTCCAGATCAGAGGCAGTAGGAATGACCAGGGATGTTCTCTGTTTAGTGAGTCCACCAGATCAGAGGCAGTAGATGACCAGGGATGTTCTCTGTTTAGTGAGTCCTCCAGATCAGAGGCAGTAGGGGTGACCAGGGATGTTCTATGTTTAGTGAGTCCTCCAGATCAGAGGTAGTAGGGATGACCAGGGATGTTCTCTGTTTAGTGAGTCCTCCAGATCAGAGGCAGTAGGGATGACCAGGGATGTTCTCTGTTTAGTGAGTCCTCCAGATCAGAGGCAGTAGGGATGACCAGGGATGTTCTCTGTTTAGTGAGTCCTCCAGATCAGAGGCAGTAGGAATGACCAGGGATGTTCTCTGTTTAGTGAGTCCTCCAGATCAGAGGCAGTAGGGATGACCAGGGATGTTCTATGTTTAGTGAGTCCTCCAGATCAGAGGCAGTAGGGATGACCAGGGATGTTCTCTGTTTAGTGAGTCCACCAGATCAGAGGCAGTAGATGACCAGGGATGTTCTCTGTTTAGTGAGTCCTCCAGATCAGAGGCAGTAGGGGTGACCAGGGATGTTCTATGTTTAGTGAGTCCTCCAGATCAAAGGCAGTAGATGACCAGGGATGTTCTCTGTTTAGTGAGTCCTCCAGATCAGAGGCAGTAGGGATGACCAGGGATGTTCTCTGTTTAGTGAGTCCTCCAGATCAGAGGCAGTAGGGATGACCAGGGATGTTCTCTGTTTAGTGAGTCCTCCAGATCAGAGGCAGTAGGGATGACCAGGGATTTTCTCTTTAAGTGCGTTGAGTTAAAAAAAATGTTCCTGTCCTGCTAAGCATTCAACATGTAACGAGTACTTTTGGGTGTCAGGGAAAATGTATGGAGTAAAAAGTACATTATTTTCTTTGGGAATGTAGTGAAGAAAAAGTAAAAGTTGTCAAAAATATAAATAGTATCGTAAAGTACAGATACCCCAATAAACTACTTAAGTAGTACTTTAAAGTATTTTTACTTAAATTCTTTACAACACTGTCCATACAAACACATCCCACTCTTAAAGCAACCCCCCCCCCCCCAAACCCTCCATTACTGACTGATATTGGCCCATCATACTTAATCTAGGGTGAAATTTCCTAGTTTGTGGTAAATGACTTGCAGCCTTCATGAGAAGGGAGAGAAGGGGGGAGACGAGAAGAGGGGAGATATTTATTTTTCTCAGGGCTAATGACCTGTCGACTGGACCCAGCCCCTCATGGTTATTTACTAGGGCCCAGATGCTTCTGCTCAAAATGAGTGGTAATGTCAGCGGGGGCCATCTTTCAGTGGCGGGCTGAGATGGGCGGGGGACTGGGGGCGGTGATTGAATCCAGGGATATTTCTCTGAGTGATCCCATTGACATTGACTCTGTGACTTTTAAAGCCATTACCTTCAACTGCCGAGATGATCACCTCCTCATCACCATGTTGACAGCTGATTAGCAACACATTACTGACAGGAGAAGGAGAAGGGGTGAGGGAACCAGTTCAGACACACACACCTCTCTCTCTCTTTCACCTCTCTCTCACACACCTCTCTCTCTCTTTCACACCTCTCTCTCTGCTCAAAATGAGTGGTAACACATCTCTCTCTCTCTCACACATCTCTCTAAAGCCATTACCTTCACATACACCTCTCACACCTCTCACTGATTAGCAACACACACCTCTCTCACACACTCCTCTCTCACTCACACCTCTCTCACACACACACATCTCTCTCACACACGCCTTTCTCACACACACTATCTCTCTCACACACACACCTCTCTTTCTCACACATCTCTCAATCTCACACACCTCTCTCTCTCACACACACACTCTCCCTCTCTCACACACCTCTCTCTCTCTCCCTCTCACATGCCTCTCTCTCACACACCTCTCTCTCTCTCTCTCTCTCTCCTCACCTCTCTCTCTCTCTCTCTCTCTCTCACACCTCTCTCTCTCTCACACTCTCTCTCTCTCACACACACCTCTCTCACACCTCTCTCTCTCACACACACCTCTCTCTCTCACACACCTCTCTCTCTTTCTCACACCTCACTCACTCACACCTATCTCACACACACTCTCTCTCTCACACACACCACTCTCTCACACAACTCTCTCTCTCTCTCACACCTCTCTCTCTCTCACCTCTCTCTCTCTCTCTCTCTCACACACTCTCTCTCTCACACACACCTCTCTCTCTCTCTCTCTCTCTCTCTCTCTCTCTCTCTCTCACCCACCTCTCTCTCACACACACACCTCTCTCACACACCTCTCTCACTCTCTCCTTTTATTCATACTGCTGTAATCATCAAAGGTGCTGTCTAAGTGAGTCTCAGAAATGGCTAATATATTCATATTATCTAAGATTAGCAATTTAGCACTCTCATGAACTTTGTTTCTGAGGCCACATATCATTCTATGAGCTAATGTTAACCCTTTCCTGGGTAGATTATCTAAAATTAAACTCATATTGTTGTATTTCCAACAATTCTATTTCTGATAATAACAAAAATGGAATTCCTAAATATTTTGAGTAGATAATGTTCGGTAGAGGCCTTGTCTGGCTTGCAAGCCGAAGAACATCATCCCAACCCTGAAGCAAGGGGGTGGCAGCATCATGTTGTGGGGGTGCAGGAGGGACTGGTGAACTTCACAAAATCGATGGCATCATGAGGTAGGAAAATGATGTGGATACATTGAAGCAACATCTCAAGACATCAGTCAGGAAGTTAAAGCTTGGTCGCAAATGGGTCTTCCAAATGGACAATGACCCCAAGCATACTGCCAAAGTTGAGGCAAAATGGCTTAAGGACAACAAAGTCGAGGTATTGGAGTGGCCATCTCAAAGCCTGACCTCAAGCCTATAGAAAATCTGTGGGCAGAACTGAAAAAGCGTGCGCAAAACAAAGAGGCCTACAAACCTGACTCAGTTACACCAGCTCTGTCAGGAGGAATGGGACAAAATTCACCCAATTTATTGTGGGAAGCTTGTGGAAGGCTACCCAAACGTTTGACCCAAGTTAAACAATTCAAAGGCAATGCTACCAAATACTAATTGAGTGTATGTAAACTTCTGACCCACTGAGGATGAAAGAAATAAAAGCTGAAATAAATCATTCTCTCTACTATTATTCTGACATTTCACATTCTTAAAATAAAGTGGTGATCCTAACTGTCCTAAAACAGGGGAATTTTTACTAGGATTAAATGTCAGGATTTGTGAAAAACGGAGTTTAAATGTATTTGGCTAAGGTGTATGTAAACCTCCGACTACACTTGTAGACTTGGCATCACTGGTCACTTTACAGTTTTTCTCAGTCACTTTGGTGCATTTCTTAGATCAAAAGTGCAATCCTTGATACTACTTATACAAATTCCAAATCGTATAGTCACTTGTGCACATCATTAAAGCAATTTCTTATTCCTTTGAACAAATTGCAATTGATAATGTACAAGTGTCAGCTTTTTTTCCACATGATCAATTGCTCATGTCATGTTGATCAAAATATAGTAGATGGTTCTCTGTTGAATAGTCTTACCCCTCAAAACATCTAGGCATTAGTTCCTTGCATAAGCCATTACATGCAAAATTGTTGAACTATTTGTCATAAACTGTCAAGCATAGTTTTACACATTTCTATTAGACCTTTTGTACAAAAACGTGAATTGATGAATCGTGCAGGTGAAATTGACCCTCACTCATGAAGGAATGTAAAGTGTTAGTTCAACCAACAATCAACCAGTTGTCTAAATTGCTCAAAGGTGCATCTCATGAAGAATCAATTGGCAAGCAAATATAGACAGACCACAACGCAGAGTTGCAATGTTTTACAGTAAAATGTGTGTTCGCATAGTTTTTGTCTATGTGAAAGTGTACAATGCATCACTGCATTTCCCCACATAGGACTGCAAGATTACCTCAAACCGGTGGCAGAGGACGCCTTTTCACACCTCAACAGGAGGAGGCTATTTGCACCATGGTCCTAGCAAACAATGCCACGAGACTCAGGGAAATACAAAGGACCATTATAGAAGACAAGGATGTCTTTGAAAACATCCATATGGTTAGCATCTCAACCATCGACAGGGTGCTGCATAGAAACCAGATGAGTATGAAACAGCTGTACCGTGTACCATTCCAAAGGAATGAGGACAGAGTTAAGGAGCTACGGTACCAGTATGTACAGGTAAACAACACCCAGCATCTACTCAACTTTTTAGAGACACTCTACAGGGCTCTCATCCCTGATGATGAGAGGGGTCTGTTCAGAGAGGATTTGCCAAAGTATGTGGTCATTTGTGATAATGTGAATTTCCATCGATCAAACATCATAAGGCAATGGTTTGTGACCCACCCGAGGATGCTCGTAGAATTCCTCCCACCTTATTCACCATTCCTTAACCCAATTGAGGAGTTATTTTCAGCATGGAGGTGGAAGGTGTACGATCGTCAGCCATACACACAGATGACCCTGCTGGCTGCAATGGATGCAGCATGTGAGGACATCACAGTAGACGCCTGCAGAGGATGGATAAGGCATTCCAAAATATTCTCTCCACGTTGCATTGGAAGGGAAAATATCCGGTGTGATGTGGATGAGAATATGTGGGCCGACAGACAGGAACGTCTGGATGTGTAGAGACAGCACAACAGTGCTGCGGGCAAAGTTGTGCCTTAGGGGTGGTTTCCTGTGTTTCTTTCTAATTTAGTTTTTTTTTCCTTTGTGCCCCTTGGGTTTTCCAGTCTCTTTCAATCAATAACCCACATACAGTAATATGTAAATAGTACTGTTGAAATTGATATATGCCATAGAAGTGCATTTTCAATACAGTAACTGTCATCCAAACTGTAGCATAAGTTTACATCAGGTAATACTGTCAAAGTACACCGTTACATTGACAACATGCCTAAATATTTTGACGACCTTGTTCGTGAACAATGACTCAATGACTTATCATTCTGATGACACTGACATGATCATTGGCATGAATATTTACTTTTGAGAGATGTACGAAGGATTTTTAGTGACTGACTACCTTCAGAAACATATCTATTGTATATTGCAGTTTGTACAAATTGTTCTGAGAAATGCACTTTGTTATTTTGCCCATGTTAGGGATGATGTGAAAAATGCACCAAAGCGAATGAGAAAAACTGTATTATAGCCTACATATTCTTATAGCCTACATATTCTTATAGCCTACCTATTCTTATAGTATATATTCTTATAGCCTACATATTCTTATAGCCTACATATTCTTATAGCCTACATATTCTTATGTATATATTCTTATAGCCTATATATTCTTATAGCCTACATATTCTTATAGCCTATATATTCTTATAGCCTACCTATTCTTATTTTTCTTATAGCCTTCCATTTCTTATTTATATTCTTATAGCCTACATATTCTTATAGCCTATATATTCTTTAGATATTCTTATAGCCTATATATTCTTATAGCCTATATATTCTTATAGCTTATATATATTCTTATAGCCTATATATTCTTATAGCCTACCTATTCTTATAGCTACATTCTTATAGCCTATATATTCTTATAGCCTACCTATTCTTATAGCCTACCTATTCTTATAGCCTATATATTCTTATGCCTATGATTCTTATAGCCTATATATTCTTATAGATATATTCTTATAGCCTAGATATTCTTATAGCCTACCTATTCTTATAGCCTACATATTCTTATAGCCTATATATTCTTATAGCCTACCTATTCTTATAGCCTACCTATTCTTATAGCCTATATATTCTTATAGAGATTCTTATAGCCTACCTATTCTTATAGCCTATATATTCTTATAGCCTATATATTCTTATAGCCTATATATTCTTATAGCCTACCTATTCTTAGAGCCTACCTATTCTTATAGCCTACCTACCCATGTTAGGGATGATGGGAAAGATGCACCAGTGACTGAGAAAAACTGTAATAATGTTTACATTGTATGTGTACACTGTATTATTCTGTATTTTAGTAAAGAGGGAGCTCCTAATATTTATATTTTCTAAATTCCATTTCTTTTAGATCTGTGTGTATTGTTGTGTATTGTTAGATACTGCACTGATGGATAGCAAGATTACACTACAGAGATAACATCTGCTAAATATGTTTATGGGACCAGTAAGAATGTGATTTGATAGAGAGAGAGAGGGAGAGATAGAGATAGAGATATAGATAGATAGAGAGAGATAGAGATAGAGAGATAGAGAGACAGAGAGAGATACTAGAGAGAGATAGAGAGATAGAGAGATAGAGAGATAGAGATAGAGATACTAGATAGAGAGAGATAGAGAGATAGAGAGATAGAGAGACTAGATAGAGATAGATAGATAGAGAGAGGAGAGAGATAGAGATAGAGATACTAGATAGAGAGATAGAGAGAGAGAGGGAGAGGAGATAGAGATAGATAGAGAGAGATAGAGGGAGAGAGAGATAGAGAGAGAGATAGAGAGAGAGAGAGAGAGATAGAGATAGATAGGGAGAGATAGAGAGATAGAGATAGAGAGATAGAGATACTAGATAGAGAGAGAGAGAGAGATAGAGATAGATAGAGATAGAGAGATAGAGACTAGATAGAGAGAGATAGATAGAGGGAGAGATAGAGAGATAGAGATAGAGATAGATAGAGATAGAGAGATAGAGAGAGAGGGAGAGATAGAGATAGAGATACTAGATAGAGAGAGATAGAGAGAGAGGAGAGATAGAGAGATAGAGATACTAGAGGAGAGAGAGATAGAGAGAGAGATAGAGATAGAGAGAGATACAGGAGAGAGAGATAGAGAGCACTAGAGAGAGATAGAGAGAGGGAGAGATAGAGAGATATAGAGAGAGGGAGAGATAGAGAGAGAGAGATAGAGATAGAGGGGAGAGAGCGAGATAGAGAGAGAGATATATATATATAGAGAGAGAGAGAGAGAGAGAGAGAGATGGGGAGAGAGAGATAGAGGAGAGATATAGATGATAGAGAGAGAGAGAGATAGAGAGAGAGAGAGATAGAGATAGAGGAGAGAGATAGATGAGAGAGATAGAGGGAGAGAGAGATAGAGATAGAGAGAGAGAGGAGAGAGAGAGAAACTTCACCAAGACTTCACAAATGGGACAAACACCAAATTGAGACTCCGCATAATTCTGCAAAAATATCCTCCAAATAATGCCTGCAGAGCAGAGAACTTAGGGGCCGAACCCACTAATTATCAAAATCCAGAAAATACATTTACATTTACATTTAAGTCATTTAGCAGACGCTCTTATCCAGAGCGACTTACAAATTGGTGCATTCACCTTATGACCTCCAGTGGAACAGTAGTGCATCTAAATCTTTTCAGGGGGAGGGGGTGAAGGGATTACTTTATCCTATCCTAGGTATTCCTTAAAAAGGTGGGGTTTCAGGTGTCTCCGGAAGGTGGTGATGACTCAGCTGTCCTGGCGTCGTGAGGGAGTTTGTTCCAATTGGGGGCCAGCAGCGAACAGTTTTGACTGGGCTGAGCGAACTGTACTTCCTCAGTGTTCTACAACCACCTAAAAGGAAGCGATTCACAAACCTTCCACAACAATCAGCTACAGAGAGATGAACCCGGAGAAGAGTCCCCTAAGCAAGCTGGTCCTGGGGCTCTGTTCACAAACACAAACACACCCTACAGAGCCCCAGGACAGCAGCACAATTAGACCCAACCAAATCATGAGAAAACAAAAAGATAATTACTTGACACATTGGAAATATATATTTTTTTTAAACAGAGCAAACTAGAATGCTATTTGGCCCTACACAGAGAGTACACAGCGGCAGAATACCTGACCACTGTGACTGACCCAAAATTAAGGAAAGCTTTGACTATGTATAGACTCAGTGAGCATAGCCTTGCTATTGAGAAAGGCCGCCGTAGGCAGACATGGCTCTCAAGAGAAGACAGGCTATGTGCTCACTGCCCACAAAATGAGGTGGAAACTGAGCTGCACTTCCTAACCTCCTGCCCAATGTATGACCATATTAGAGAGACATATTTCCCTCAGATTACACAGATCCACAAAGAATTTGAAAACAAATCCAAGTTTGAAAAACTCCCATATCTACTGGGTGAAATTCCACAGTGTGCCATCACAGCAGCAAGATTTGTGACCTGTTGCCACAGTGAAGAACAAAAAGGGCAACCAGTGAAGAACAAACACCATTGTAAACACAACCCATATCTATGCTTATTTATTTTATCTTGTGTCCTTTACCATTTGTACATTGTTAAAACACTGTATATATATATATATATATAATATGACATTTGTAATGTCTTTATTGTTTTGAACCTTCTGTATGTGTGATGTTTACAGTTCATTTTTATTGTTTATTTCACTTTATATATTCACTTTATATATTATCTACCTCACTTGCTTTGGGCATGTTAACACATGTTTCCCATGCCAATAAAGCCCTTGAATTGAATTGAATTGAATTGTATTGAGAGAAAAATATGTGACGTGTTGTACTGTTTAAGAGACTGATCTTTACTGGTCTCTAATGGTCTCTAATGGACTGGTCTCTAATGGATTTTACTGGTCTCTAATTTCTCTAATGGATCTTTACTGGTCTTACTGGTCTCTAATGGATCTGGTCTCTACTGGTCTCTAATGGGTCTCTAATGGTCTCTAATGGATCTTTACTGGTCTCTAATGGTCTCTAATAATGGATCTTTACTGGTCTCTAATGGTCTCTAATGGATCTTTACTGGTCTCTAATGGTCTCTAATGGATCTTTACTGGTCTCTAATGGTCTCTAATGGATCTTTACTGGTCTCTAATGGTCTCTAATGGATCTTTACTGGTCTCTAATGGTCTCTAATGGATCTTTACTGGTCTCTAATGGTCTCTAATGGATCTTTACTGGTCTCTAATGGTCTCTAATGGATCTTTACTGGTCTCTAATGGTCTCTAATGGATCTTTACTGGTCTCTAATGGTCTAATGGATCTCTAATGGTCTCTAATGGATCTTTGGTCTCTAATGGTCTCTAATGGATCTCTGGTCTCTAATGGATCTTTACTGGTCTCTAATGGTCTCTAATGGATCTTTACTGGTCTCTAGATCTTTACTGGATTCTCTGGATCTTTAGTCTCTAGTGGTGCCTACTGGTCTAATGGATCTACTGGTTTCTACTGGTTGCTACTGGTCCTAATGGTCTAGTGGTCTCTAATGGTCTCTAATGGATATTTACTGGTCTCTAGTGATTCTCTACTGGTCTCTATGGTCTCTACTGGTCTTTACTGGTGATTCTCTACTGGTCTCTGGTTCTCTACTGGTGGTTCTACTGGTCTCTATGGTGGTCTCTAATGGTCTCTCTACTGGTCTCTGATGGTCTACTGGTCTCTAAGTGGTCTCTAAGTGGTCTCTGACTGGTCTCTACTGGTCTCTGGTGGTCTTTACTGGTCTCTACTGGATTTATACTGGTCTCTACTTGTCTCTCTGGATCTTTACTGGTCTCTACTGGTTTATGCTGGTCTCTAGTGGTCTCTAGTGGTCTCTGGTGGTCCTCCACTGAGTCTACTGGTCTCTCTCTACTGGTCTCTACTGGTTTATACTGGTCTCTAGTGGTCCCTATTGGTGAGTCTATTGGTCTCCAATGGATCTCTACTGGTTTATACTGGTCTCTACTTGTCTCTGGTGGTCTCTACTGGTTTATGCTGGTCTCACCTCTGGTAACCACTGATACTGGTCTCTACTGGTCTCTACTGGTTTATACTCTCATTAACAATGGATACAACAGATAATACAACAGATAACCACACACAACCTCCCCTCCAAACACATCCCCACTCTGTCCCACAACAACTGACATCACAACTATGCATAACTCCTTTATAATGTCTCCCAGGGCCTCCTCCATAATCCTTTATAATGTCTCTCCCAGGGCCTCCTCTCTACTCCTTTACAATGTCTGTCCCAGGGCCTCCTCCTCTCTACTCCTTTATAATGTCTCTCCCAGGGCCTCCTCCTCTCTACTCCTTTATAATGTCTCTACCAGAGCCTCCTCTCTACTCCTTTATAATGTCTCTCCCAGGGCCTCCCTCTCTACTCCTTTATAATGTCTCTCCCAGGGCCTCCTCTCTACTCCTTTATAATGTCTCTCCCAGGGCTCCTCTCTACTCCTTTATAATGTCTCTCCCACTCCTTTATAATGTCTCTCCCAGGGCCTCCTCTCTACTCCTTTATAATGTCTCTCCCAGGGCCTCCTCTCTACTCCTTTATAATGTCTCTCCCAGGGCCTCCTCTACTCCTTTATAATGTCTCTCCCAGGGCCTTCTACTCCTTTACAATGTCTCTCCCAGGGCCTCCTCCTCTCTACTCCTTTATAATGTCTCTCCCAGGGCCTCCTCTCTACTCCTTTATAATGTCTCTCCCAGGGCCTCCTCTCCTCTTTATAATGTGTCTCCCACTCCTTTATAATGCCATCTCTCCCAGGGCCTCCCTCTCTACTCCTTTATAATGTCTCTGCCTCCTCTCTACTCCTTTATAATCTCTCCCAGGGCCTCCTCTCCTCCTCTCTCCCAGGGCCTCCTCTCTCCTTTATAATGTCTCTCCCAGGGCCTCCTCTCTCCCTTTATAATGGGCCTCCTCTCTACTCCTTTATAAACTCTGTCTCTCCCTTTATAATGGGCCTCCTCTCTACTCCTTTATAACTCCTTTATAATGTCTCTCCCAGGGCCTCCTCTCTACTCCTTTATAATGTCTCTCCCAGGGCCTCCTCTCTCTCCTTTATAATGTCTCTCCCAGGCCTCCTCCTCTCTACTCCTTTATAATGTCTCTCCCAGGGCCTCTCTCTACTCCTTTATAATGTCTCTCCCAGGGCCTCCTACTCCTTTATAATGTCTCTCCCATGGGCCTCCTCTCTACTCCTTTATAATGTCTCTCCCAGGGCCTCCTCTCCCAGGGCCTCCTCTCTACTCCTTTATAATGTCTCTACTCCAGGGCTCTCCTCTCCTCCCTCTACTCCTTTATAATGTCTCTCCCAGGGCCTCCTCTCTACTCTTTATAATGACTCTCCCAGGCCTCCTCCCAACTCCTTTATAATGTCTCTCCCAGGGCCTCCTCTCTACTCCTTTATAATGTCTCTCCCAGGGCCTCCTCTCTCCCTTTTATAATGGGCCTCCTCTCTACTCCTTTATAATGTCTCTCCCAGGGCCTCCTCTCTACTCCTTTATAATGTCTCTCCCAGGGCCTCCTCTCTACTCCTTTATAATGTCTCTCCCAGGCCTCCTCCCTACTCCTTTATAATGTCTCTCCCAGGGCCTCCTCCCTAATCCTTTATAATGTCTCTCCCAGGGCCTCCTCTCTACTCCTTTATAATGTCTCTCCCAGGGCCTCCTCCCTAATCCTTTATAATGTCTCTCCCAGGGCCTCCTCTCTACTCCTTTATAATGACTCTCCCAGGGCCTCCTCCCAACTCCTTTATAATGTCTCTACCAGGGCCTCCTCTCTACTCCTTTATAATGTCTCTCCCACTCCTTTATAATGTCTCTCCCAGGGCCTCCTCTCTGCTCCTTTATAATGTCTCTCCCAGGGCCTCCCTCTCCCTTTATAATGTCTCTCCCAGGGCCTCCTCTCTACTCCTTTATAATGTCTCTGCCTCCTCTCCCTTTATAATGGGCCTCCTCTCTACTCCTTTATAATGTCTCTCCCAGGGCCTCCTCTCTACTCCTTTATAATGTCTCTCCCAGGGCCTCCTCTCTACTCCTTTATAAACTCTGCCTCCTCCCAACTCCTTTATAATGTCTCCCAGGGCCTCCTCCTTTATAATGTCTCTCCCAGGACTCTCCTCCTCTTTATAATGTCTCTCCTCTCTTTTATAATGTCTCTCCCAGGCTCTCCTCTCTACTCCTTTATAATGTCTCTCCCAGGGCCTCCTCTCTACTCCTTTATAATGTCTCTCCCAGGGCCTCCTCTCTACTCCTTTATAATGACTCTCCCAGGGCCTCCTCCCAACTCCTTTATAATGTCTCTACCAGGGCCTCCTCCTCTCTACTCCTTTATAATGTCTCTCCCAGGGCCTCTCCTCTACTCCTTTATAATGTCTCTCCCAGGGCCTCCTCCCAACTCCTTTATAATGTCTCTCCCAGGGCCTCCTCTCTACTCCTTTATAATGTCTCTCCCAGGGCCTCCTCTCTACTCCTTTATAATGTCTCTCCCAGGGCCTCCTCTCTACTCCTTTATAATGTCTCTCCCAGGGCCTCCTCTCTACTCCTTTATAATGTCTCTCCCAGGGCCTCCTCTCTACTCCTTTATAATGTCTCTCCCAGGGCCTCCTCTCTACTCCTTTATAATGTCTCTCCCAGGGCCTCCTCCTCTCTACTCCTTTATAATGTCTCTCCCAGGGCCTCCTCTCTACTCCTTTATAATGTCTCTCCCAGGGCCTCCTCCTCTACTCCTTTATAATGTCTCTCCCAGGGCCTCCTCCTCTCTACTCCCTTTATAATGTCTCTCCCAGGCCTCCTCTCTACTCCTTTATAATGTCTCCAGGGCCTCCTCCTCCTACTCCTTTATAATGTCTCTCCCAGGGCCTCCTCTCTACTCCTTTATAATGTCTCTCCCAGGGCCTCCTCCCTACTCCTTTATAATGTCTCTCCCAGGGCCTCCTCCTCTCTACTCCTTTATAATGTCTCTCCCAGGGCCTCCTCTCTACTCCTTTATAATGTCTCTCCTAACTCCTTTATAATGTCTCCCCCAGGGCCTCTCCTCTCTACTCCTTTATAATGTCTCTGGCCTCCTCTCTACTCTTTAATGTCCCAGGGCCTCCTCTCAACTCCTTTATAATGTCTCTCCCAGGGCCTCCTCCTCTCTACTCCTTTATAATGTCTCTCCCAGGGCCTCCTCTCTACTCCTTTATAATGTCTCTCCCAGGGCCTCCTCTTTATAATCTACTCCTTTGCAATGTCTCTCCCAGGGCCTCCTCCTCTCTACTCCTTTATAATGTCTCTCCCAGGGCCTCCTCTCTACTCCTTTATAATGTCTCCCAGGGCTCCTCCTCTCTACTCCTTTATAATGTCTCTCTCCTACTCCTTTATAATGTCTCTCCCAGGCCTCCTCTCTACTCCTTTATAATGTCTCTCCCAGGGCCTCCTCTCTACTCCTTTATAATGTCTCTCCCAGGGCCTCCTCTCTACTCCTTTATAATGTCTCTCCCAGGGCCCTCCTCTCTACTCCTTTATAATGTCTCTCTCCTCTCTACTCCTTTATAATGTCTCTCCCAGGGCCTCCTCTCTACTCCTTTATAATGTCTCTCCCAGGGCCTCCTCTCTACTCTCCTTTATAATGTCTCCTCCTCTCTACTCCTTTATAATGTCTCTCCCAGGGCTCTCTACTCCTCTCTCCCAGGGCCTCCTCTCTACTCCTTTATAATGTCTCTCCCAGGGCCTCCTCCCTAACTCCTTTATAATGTCTCTCCCAGGGCCTCCTCTCTCTACTCCTTTATAATGTCTCTCCCAGGGCCTCCTCTCTACTCCTTTATAATGTCTCTCCCAGGGCCTCCTCTCTACTCCTTTATAATGTCTCTCCCAGGGCCTCCTCTCTACTCCTTTATAATGTCTCTCCCAGGGCCTCCTCCTCTCTACTCCTTTACAATGTCTCTCCCAGGGCCTCCTCCTCTCTACTCCTTTACAATGTCTCTCCCAGGGCCTCCTCCTCTCTACTCCTTTATAATGTCTCTCCCAGGGCCTCCTCCTCTCTACTCCTTTATAATGTCTCTCCCAGGGCCTCCTCTCTACTCCTTTATAATGTCTCTCCCAGGGCCTCCTCCCTAATCCTTTATAATGTCTCTCCCAGGGCCTCCTCCTCTCTACTCCTTTATAATGTCTCTCCCAGGGCCTCCTCCCTACTCCTTTATAATGTCTCTCCCAGGGCCTCCTCCCTAATCCTTTATAATGTCTCCCCCAGGGCCATCTCCCTACTCCTTTATAATGTCTCTCCCAGGGCCTCCTCTCTACTCCTTTATAATGTCTCTACCAGGGCCTCCTCTCTACTCCTTTATAATGTCTCTCCCAGGGCCTCCTCCTCCTTTATAATGTCTCTAGCCTCCTTTATAATGTCTCTCCCAGGGCCTCCTCCCAACTCCTTTATAATGTCTCTCCCAGGGCCTCCTCTCTACTCCTTTATAATGTCTCTCCCTTTATAATATCTCCCAGGGCCTCCTCTCTACTCCTTTATAATGTCTCTCCCAGGGCCTCCTCTCTACTCCTTTATAATGTCTCTCCCAGGGCCTCCTCTCTTTATAATGTCTCTCCCAGGGCCCTTTATGCAATGTCTCTCCCAGGGCCTCCTCCTCAACTCCTTTTAATGTCTACCCAGGGCCTCCTGTCTACTCCTTTATTATGTCTCACCCAGGGCCTCCTCCTCTCTACTCCTTTATAATGTCTCCCAGGGCCTCCTCTCTACTCCTTTATAATGTCTCTCCCAGGGCCTCCTCTCTACTCCTTTATAATGTCTCTCCTCTCTACTCCTTTATAATGTCTCTCCCAGGGCCTCCTCTCTACTCCTTTATAATGTGTCTCCCAGGGCCTCCTCTCTACTCCTTTATAATGTCTCTCCCAGGGCTCTCCTCTCTACTCCTTTATAATGTCTCTCCCAGGGCCTCCTCCCTAATCCTTTATAATGACTCTCCCAGGGCCTCCTCCCAACTCCTTTATAATGTCTCTACCAGGGCCTCCTCCTCTCTACTCCTTTATAATGTCTCTCCCAGGCTCTCCTCTCTACTCCTTTATAATGTCTCTCCCAGGGCCTCCTCTCTACTCCTTTATAATGTCTCTCCCAGGGCCTCCTCTCTCTACAATGTCTCTCCCAGGGCCTCCTCTCTACTCCTTTATAATGTCTCTCCCAGGGCCTCCTCCTCTCTACTCCTTTACAATGTCTCTCCCAGGGCCTCCTCTCTACTCCTTTACAATGTCTCTCCCAGGGCCTCCTCTCTACTCCTTTATAATGTCTCTCCCAGGGCCTCCTCCTCTCTACTCCTTTACAATGTCTCTCCCAGGGCCTCTACTCCTTTATAATGTCTCTCCCTACTCCTTTACAATGTCTCTCCCAGGGCCTCCTCCTCTCTACTCCTTTATAATGTCTCTCCCAGGGCCTCCTCCTCTCTACTCCTTTATAATGTCTCTCCCAGGGCCTCCTCTCTACTCCTTTATAATGTCTCTCCCAGGGCCTCCTCTCTAATCCTTTATAATGTCTCTCCCAGGGCCTCCTCCTCCTCTCTACTCCTTTATAATGTCTCTCCCAGGGCCTCCTTTATAATGTCTCTCCCAGGGCCTCCTCCTAATCCTTTATAATGTCTCCCCCAGGGCCATCTCCCTACTCCTTTATAATGTCTCTCCCAGGGCCTCCTCTCTACTCCTTTATAATGTCTCTACCAGGGCCTCCTCTCTACTCCTTTATAATGTCTCTCCCAGGGCCTCCTCTCTACTCCTTTATAATGTCTCTCCCAGAGCCTCAACTCTACTCCTTCACAATGTCTCTCCCAGGGCCTCCTCCCAACTCCTTTATAATGTCTCTCCCAGGCCTCCTCTCTACTCCTTTATAATGTCTCTCCCAGGGCCTCCTCTCTACTCCTTTATAATGTCTCTCCCAGGGCCTCCTCTCTACTCCTTTATAATGTCTCTCCCAGGGCCTCCTCTCTACTCCTTTACAATGTCTCTCCCAGGGCCTCCTCCTCTCTACTCCTTTACAATGTCTCTCCCAGGGCCTCCTCCTCTCTACTCCTTTATAATGTCTCTCCCAGGCTCTCCTCTCTAATCCTTTATAATGACTCTCCCAGGGCCTCCTCTCTACTCCTTTATAATGTCTCTCCCAGGGCCTCCTCCCTACTCCTTTATAATGTCTCTACCAGTGCCACTCATTTACATAGAGCAGATAACCACACACACACACACACACATTTACATTTCAACAGATAACCCGGTAGGATAAAACATTTCCATTAGACAAAGGTGAAATGGATCAATTTCCTCTGCCAAGATAAATCTGGCGTTTTACACCGACAGGGTCATTACGTCGGGGCACATTTCAGAAATAATGTATTTAAAAATCGGGCCGACAAGCGAGAGACCGTTTCCCCACACTCTCCAATTACCTTTAAAGAAAAGCTTATTCTGTGGACAATAAAGCACATTACAGCACAATATGAAACAGCCCATAAAGATCCTGGTGTTTGATGAGGGGTTTAGAGAAAGCTCAGCATATTTAGGAAGAGATGACACTATACTGTAGTTATCACTGACACCTCCCTCAGCAAACCTCATAGATTAACCAGCCTTCAAGGTGGTGGGATTCTCCCATTAACAGGCCTTCAGGGTGGTGGGATCCCAGGCCCCAGATTAACAGGCCTTCAGGTGGTGGGATTAACCAGCCTTCAAGGTGGTGGGATTAACAGGCCTTCAAGGTGGTGGGATTAACAGGCCTTCAGGGTGGTGGGATTAACAGGCCTTCAGGGTGGTGGGATTAACAGGCCTTCAGGGTGGTGGGATTAACAGGCCTTCAGGGTGGTGGGATTAACAGGCCTTCAGGGTGGTGGGATTAACAGGCCTTCAGGGTGGTGGGATTAACAGGCCTTCAGGGTGGTGGGATTAACAGGCCTTCAGGGTGATGGGATTAACTGGCCTTCAGGGTGTTGGGATTAACAGGCCTTCAAGGTGGTGGGATTAACAGGCCTTCAGGGTGGTGGGATTAACAGGCCTTCAGGGTGGTGGGATTAACAGGCCTTCAGGGTGGTGGGATTAACAGGCCTTCAAGGTGGCGGGATTAACAGGCCTTCAGGTGGTGGGATTAACAGGCCTTCAGGGTGGTGGGATTAACAGGCCTTCAAGGTGGTGGGATTAACAGGCCTTCAAGGTGGTGGGATTAACAGGCCTTCAGGGTGGTGGGATTAACAGGCCTTCAAGGTGGTGGGATTAACAGGCCTTCAAGGTGGTGGGATTAACAGGCCTTCAGGGTTGTGGGATTAACAGGCCTTCAGGGTGGTGGGATTAACAGGCCTTCAAGGTGGTGGGATTAACAGGCCTTCAAGGTGGTGGGATTGGCAGGCCTTCAAGGTGGTGGGATTAACAGGCCTTCAAGGTGGTGGGATTGGCAGGCCTTCAAGGTGGTGGGATTAACAGGCCTTCAAGGTGGTGGGATTAACAGGCCTTCAGGGTGGTGGGATTAACAGGCCTTCAGGGTGGTGGGATTAACAGGCCTTCAAGGTGGTGGGATTGGCAGGCCTTCAAGGTGGTGGGATTAACAGGCCTTCAGGGTGGTGGGATTAACAGGCCTTCAGGGTGGTGGGATTAACAGGCCTTCAAGGTGGTGGGATTAGCAGGCCTTCAAGGTGGTGGGATTAACAGGCCTTCAAGGTGGTGGGATTCAGGCCTTCAAAACAGTCCTTCAAGGTGGTGGGATTAACAGGCCTTCAAGGTGGTGGGATTAACAGTTCTCCAAGGTGGTGGGATTAACAGTTCTCAAAATGGTGGGATTAACAGACCTTCAAGGTGGTGGGATTAACAGTTCTCCAAAATGGTGGGATTAAGACCTTCAGTTAACAGTTCTCCAAGATGGTGGGACTAACAGGCCATCAAGGTGGTGGGATTAACAGTTCTCCAAGGTGGTGGGATTAACAGGCCTTCAAGGTGGTGGGATTGGCAAGCCTTCAAGGTGGTGGGATTACCAGGCCTTCAAGGTGGTGGGATTGGCAAGCCTTCAAGGTGGTGGGATTAACAGGCCTTCAAGGTGGTGGGACTAACAGGCCTTCAAGGTGGTGGGATTAACAGGCCTTCAAGGTGGTGGGATTAACAGGCCTTCAAGGTGGTGGGATTAACAGTTCTCCAAAATGGTGGGACTAACAGGCCTTCAAGGTGGTGGGATTAACAGTTCTCCAAGGTGGTGGGATTAACAGTTCTCCAAAATGGTGGGATTAACAGACCTTCAAGGTGGTGGGATTAACAGTTCTCCAAGGTGGTGGGATTAACAGTTCTCCACGATGGTGGGACTAACAGGCCATCAAGGTGGTGGGATTAACAGTTCTCCAAGGTGGTGGGATTAACAGACCTTCAAGGTGGTGGGATTAACTGGCCTGCAAAGTGGTGGGATTAACAGGCCATCATGGTGGTGGGATTAACAGGCCTCAAAGGTGGTTGGATTAACAGTTCTTCAAGGTGGTGGGATTAACAGTTCTCCAAGGTGGTGGGATTAACAGTTCTCCAAGGTGGTGGGATTAACAGTTCTCCAAGGTGGTGGGATTAACAGTTCTCCAAGGTGGTGGGATTAACAGTTCTCCAATGTGGTGGGATTAACAGTTCTCCAAGGTGGTGGGATTAACAGTTCTTCAAGATGGTGGGATTAACAGTTCTCCAAGGTGGTGGGATTAACCAGACCTGCGCGGCGCCAGGCAGAAAGAGGCAAATAATAAATAAATCATCATCAGAGCTCTTCCACCCCAATCCATGGCTCCCACATTGACCTTGAGTCTCCCCTAACAACTGCTTCCCTCTCTCTTCTCTCCTCTTTTAGGTGGACCAAGAGCCCAGGGGCCTTATTCTCATCCCTCCTTCCCTCTCTCTTCTCTCCTCTTTTAGTTGAACCAGGAGAATGGGAGGGCTCTGGCGAGGATGACGATGCCCTGGGTCCTCTCTGGGCTGAGCGATGTGTTGGCGTGTGGGGTGGCAAGAGGAGAGGTGAGGAGTGAGGCGTCGGAATTAGTGGCAATCCCGCAGACAGCTAGCTCTGGGACAAGCCATTCCCGGGGCGAAGGGTTATGGGCCACTTCTCTCCTTTCGCTCTGTCTCTCTGTCTCTCTCTCTCTCTCTCTCTTTCTCTCTCTCTCTTTCTCTCTCTCTCTCTTTCTCTCTCTCTCTTTCTCTCTCTTTCTCTCCCTCTATTTCTCTCTCTCTCTTTCTCTCTCTCTCTCTCTGTCTCTCTCTCTCTCTCTCTCTCTCTCTCTCTCTCTCTCTCTCTCTCTCTGTCTCTCTCTCTCTCTCTGTCTCTCTCTCTCTCTCTCTGTCTCTCTCTCTCTCTACCTCTCTTTCTCTCTCTCTCACTCCCTCTCCCTCCTTCTCTCCCTCTCCCTCTCTCTCTCTCTCTCTCCCTCCATCTCCTCTCTCTCTCTCTTTCTCCATGAGACAGACAGGACACATGACCTAACCCTGGTGTCAAATGACTTTTCTCAGTTTGGAATGACTGGATAAAAACCAGTGACTCCCAGTCTCCCATCTCTTTCGATCATCTCATATCTCATCCCAAAACAAACACGCATCCCACCTTATGCGCACACACACACACACAGTTTTGTAACAACTAAGTGAGCTGATATTTTACCTGGCAGACAGACAGACAGACAGACAGACAGACAGACAGACAGACAGACAGACAGACAGACAGACAGACAGACAGACAGACAGACAGACAGACAGACAGACAGACAGACAGACAGACAGACAGACAGACAGACAGACAGACAGACAGACAGACAGACAAGACAAGACAGACAAGACAAGACAAGACAAGACAGACAAGACAGACAGACAGACAGACAGGATCTTATTTTAGTTCTGGAATGCATAGCATATAATAATGACTTTCAAAACAGCATTCCCATCACTAAGTAGATTTTTTTTTTCACCCATGAGAAAATCCACTTTGCAGAAGGTTTACAACTGAAACATATCAATATGTAATTCCACCTCTGACAAATGGGTAATAAATCCCAATCTGCTTTGTTTAAATATGGGTGTCTTCACAAGATGAAATCCATCTATCTATTTTTTCATAGTCAATCCAGTGGACCAGGGTCCCAGTCCTGTCAATCTCTTCATCACAACACGTATCATCATGGCTTTGTAATGGACTCGCTGTTAAATTAATCATATGAGATAGAAACATCACTGTATCAGGGCTTCACTTGACAAAAGAGATGTGGATCTCAACGTGACTATCCTGTGGTTTCATTTTAAAGAGATTTTAAAAAAAGAATAATCAGTGGGGATTTCTAAAAAATAAAAAAAGAAGAGGGATAATGGGGGTGGATCATTGCTTTCCTTTGAGAATGACACGTTATAGAACTCTAGTCCATCCAGAAGACAGTGGCGTGGTGACCGGTTTGTCACCGTGTTAGAACGGTAAAAAGCGCCACCTCGTGGTCAATACACCCAACTGCGGCATGTGACTGGGGTTGTTTGTTAGATATTCTCTGTAGAGACAGAGTGACACCTACAGGATGCTAGAACAACTGCAGCCTGATGCACGGCTACTGGTGCAACTAGAAACTGGGAAGAATCTCACTAATATTACTACAATCGAGTGGTAAATCCAGAGTTTTTATTTTTATTATTCGTATTGTTATTATTGTTATGATCTATCCTGATGTCTAGTCACTTTACCCTGCCTTCATGTACATATCTATCTCAAATACCTTATTATTATCTATCCTGATGCCTAGTCACTTTACCTTCATGTACATATCTACCTCTAATACCTTATTATTATCTATCCTGATGCCTAGTCACTTTACCCTGCCTTCATGTACATATCTACCTCTAATACCTTATTATTATCTATCCTGATGCCTAGTCACTTTACCCTGCCTTCATGTACATATCTACCTCAAATACCTTATTATTATCTATCCTGATGCCTAGTCACTTTACCCTGCCTTCATGTACATATCTACCTCAAATACCTTATTATTATCTATCCTGATGTCTAGTCACTTTACCCTGCCTTCATGTACATATCTACCTCAAATACCTTATTATTATCTATCCTGATGTCTAGTCACTTTACCCTGCCTTCATGTACATATCTACCTCAACTAAGGGGCGGCAGGTAACATAAATGTTGCTGATTCAAAAAAATATCTTCAGTGCTGCCCTTGAACGAGTCCCCAACAACTTCTCCCCGGGTGCCGATAACGTCCATCACAATCCTCATCCATCACAATATTTTAAACCGTCCATAAAGCACTCAGGACGGGCCCCCATTGATAGAGGGTCGTAGTAGGGTACTCCCATAGCGGGCATTAATATTAGAATGCCCGGTAAATGCATTTACAACCGTATGCTTTGCACACTCTTGGCATTCTCCTGGTGGCAAAAAGCTTAGAATGGATGTGTTTTCCGTCAGCGACATGGGTGGGCATATCAGTTGATGTCTTGAGGACACACACACACACACTGAGGTTTAGCCTTGTAAGGCAGCAAAAGTGACACACACAACAATCCATTGTATGATTTTAGAGTATATTAGTGGCGTTCCAGTGGCTGCTACAGGCTGTGGAACAATTCCAATACCCCCCCTAGACCCTCCAATCTCATCTTTCTCATTGTATTTTATGACATTTTTTAAAATCTATTTTCTTTCAGACTTGGGGGGGGAATTAAAAGACTCAGAGACAGATGTACTTCTTGTTTTTTTTAAGAGTAAAGTAAAAGGAGGAAGCTCAAAGATTAGCATCTAATTTAATATTAATAATTAATATTGTTATAAGGATGACACTTCTAGAAAGTGTCAGTAGGACATGTTATTCTGTATAGTTGTTTAATGACCCAAGTTAAATATGTGTTGAATTATTGTACAATATGGTGAACTGCTGGGGAAAAGATTTTGGTAATATATATTTTTTTTTTCTTTGTGAATGTTGGTTTGCAGGGTGATGTAGACCTACTCTCTCTGTAATTTGTAAAAAAATATATATATTAACAAAAATGGTACAAAAGTACCTATTGTGTTCTCAGCTAAGAATTTATTCTGAAAAAAACATGGATATTTGTCAAAATAAAATCTATTTTCTTGGTTACTCTTTTCAGGAACTAGTAAACAAAGGACATTTTTTGCACTCTCTCTCGCTCTCTCTCTCTCTCTATCTATCTTCCTCTTCCTCTCTCGTTCACTCTCTCTCTCTTCCTCTCTCGTTCAATCTCTCTCTCTCTCTCTCTCTCTCTCTCTCTCTTTCTATCTCTCTCTTTCTCACTCTCTTTCTCACTCTCTCTCTCTAATCCTATAATTATCTGGTTGATAAGTACATCAGGTGCTGAGTCTGGTAGATAAGTACATCAGATGCTGAGTCTGGTAGATAAGTACATCAGGTGCTGAGTCTGGTTGATAAGTACATCAGGTGCTGAGTCTGGTTGATAAGTACATCAGGTGCTGAGTCTGGTTGATAAGTACATCAGGTGCTGAGTCTGGTAGATAAGTACATCAGGTGCTGAGTCTGGTTGATAAGTACATCAGGTGCTGAGTCTGGTAGATAAGTACATCAGGTGCTGAGTCTGGTAGATAAGTACATCAGGTGCTGAGTCTGGTTGATAAGTACATCAGGTGCTGAGTCTGGTAGATAAGTACATCAGGTGCTGAGTCTGGTTGATAAGTACAGCAGGTGCTGAGTCTGGTTGATAAGTACATCAGGTGCTGAGTCTGGTTGATAAGTACATCAGGTGCTGAGTCTGGTTGATAAGTACATCAGGTGCTGAGTCTGGTTGATAAGTACATCAGGTGCTGAGTCTGGTAGATAAGTACATCAGGTGCTGAGTCTGGTTGATAAGTACATCAGGTGCTGAGTCTGGTAGATAAGTACATCAGGTGCTGAGTCTGGTTGATAAGTACATCAGGTGCTGAGTCTGGTAGATAAGTACATCAGGTGCTGAGTCTGGTTGATAAGTACATCAGGTGCTGAGTCTGGTTGATAAGTACATCAGGTGCTGAGTCTGGTTGATAAGTACAGCAGGTGCTGAGTCTGGTAGATAAGTACATCAGATGCTGAGTCTGGTTGATAAGTACAGCAGGTGCTGAGTCTGGTTGATAAGTACAGCAGGTGCTGAGTCTGGTTGATAAGTACAGCAGGTGCTGAGTCTGGTTGATAAGTACAGCAGGTGCTGAGTCTGGTAGATAAGTACATCAGATGCTGAGTCTGGTTGATAAGTACATCAGGTGCTGAGTCTGGTAGATAAGTACATCAGATTCTGAGTCTGGTTGATAAGTACATCAGGTGCTGAGTCTGGTTGATAAGTACATCAGGTGCTGAGTCTGGTTGATAAGTACATCAGGTGCTGAGTCTGGTAGATAAGAGGGAGCTGGCCCTCGACTCAGTAAGTTTCTGTCTTCAGGGTAAATGTGTATCCAACACGGTCCTCAAATGCTGATGTCTCACACACATGCACACAGACAATGTAACTAGACCGAGGACCCCTTAGACAAAACCAGTGCAACAATATCCGTAGGCTAGTTATAGGTTTCGTAACATAGTCCAAACTCCAAGCCCACCTATAAGTTCCTAACTGGGTTGTTAGGCAGCATTTGACACCGTTCGGACGTTTAGACGTTAGTACCTTTAAAAAGAAAAAGAGAAACGAATCAACACTCCTCTCTACTACCCTCCTCTTCTCTCTACTACCTTCCTCTCCTCACTACTACACTCCTCTCCACTACCCTCCTCTCCTCTCTACTACCCTCCTCTCCACTACCCTCCTCTACTCTCTACTACCCTCCTCTCCACCACTCTCCTCTCCACTACCCTCCTCTCTTCTACCCTACTCTACTCTCCACTACCCTCCTCTCCTCTCCACTACCCTCATCTCCTCTCTAATTCCCTCCTCTCCTCTCCACTCCTCTCCACAACCATCCTCTCCTCTCCACTCCTCTCCACTACCCTCCTCTCCACTCCTCTCCTCTCATTGCCTCTCCTCTCCTCTCCACTACCCTCCTCTCATCTCATCTCTACTTCCCTCCTCTCCACTACCCTCCTCTCCTCTCCACTACCCTCCTCTCCTCTCCACTTCCCTCCTCTCCACTACCCTCCTTTCCTCTCCTCTCTACTTCCCTCCTCTCCACTACCCTCCTCTCCTCTCCTCTCTACTTCCCTCCTCTCCACTACCCTCCTCTCCACTCCTCTCCACTACCCTCCTCCCCACTCCTGTCCACTCCTCTCCACTACCCTCCTCTCCACTCCTCTCCTCTCCACTCCTCTCCACTCCTCTCCACTACCCTCCTCTCCTCTCCACTTCCCTCCTCTCCACTACCCTCCTCTCCTCTCCACTACCCTCCTCTCCTCTCCACTACCCTCCTCTCCACTCCTCTTCCCCTCATGACACAAACCGAATGGCCGCCTCCTAATGTATCGTCTAGGATAGGTTGACATGATCCTCTGTGTGGATACGGGGGGATGGAGCCGAGGCTGCAGCAGATGTCTCCTGGTATCGTCCAACTAGAACTGTAGCAGATGATATCTGTGGGCCATTGATGCTGCCCTGCCATGCAGCCTGGCAGTCTGATTGGACGGGGCATGTTAGATATACTGCCATGCAGCCTGACAGTCTGGTTGGATGGGGCATGTTAGATATACTGCCCTGCAGCCTGGCAGTCTGGTTGGACGGGGTATGTTAGATATACTGCTCTGCCCTGCAGCCTGACTGTCTGGTTGGACGGGGCATGTTAGATATACTGCTCTGCCCTGCAGCCTGACTGTCTGGTTGGACGGGGCATGTTAGATATACTGCCCTGCCCTGCAGCCTGACAGTCTGGTTGGACGGGGCATGTTAGATATACTGCCCTGCAGCCTGACTGTCTGGTTGGACGGGGCATGTTAGATATACTGCCCTGCAGCCTGGCAGTCTGGTTGGACGGGGCATGTTAGATATACTGCCCTGCAGCCTGGCTGTCTGATTGGACGGGGCATGTTAGATATACTGCCCTGCAGCCTGGCTGTCTGGTTGGATGGGGCATGTTAGATATACTGCCCTGCAGCCTGGCAGTCTGGTTGGATGGGGCATGTTAGATATACTGCTCTGCCCTGCAGCCTGGCTGTCTGGTTGGACGGGGCATGTTAGATATACTGCCCTGCAGCCTGGCTGTCTGGTTGGACGGGGCATGTTAGATATACTGCCATGCAGCCTGGCAGTCTGATTGGATGGGGCATGTTAGATATACTGCCCTGCCCTGCAGCCTGGCTGTCTGGTTGGACGGGGCATGTTAGATATACTGCCCTGCAGCCTTTTTAGTTACATGTTAGTTATGTTTTAGTTACATGTTAGTTACATGTTAGTTACATGTTAGTTATGTTTTAGTTACAGGTTAGTTACATGTTAGCTACATGTTAGTTATGTTTTAGTTACATGTTAGTTACATGTTAGTTACATGTTAGTTACATGGTAGTTACATGTTAGTTACATGTTAGCTACATGTTAGTTACATGTTAGTTAGCTACATGTTAGTTTACATGTTAGTTACATGTTAGTTTACATGTTAGTTTATATGTTAGTTACATGTTAGTTCCATGTTAGTTACATGTTAGCTACATGTTAGTTATGTTTTAGTTACATGTTAGCTACATGTTAGTTACATGTTAGTTTACATGTTAGTTTACATGTTAGTTCCATGTTAGTTACATGTTAGTTATGTTTTAGTTATGTTTTAGTTACATGTTAGCTACATGTTAGTTACATGTTAGTTTACATGTTAGTTTACATGTTAGTTACATGTTAGTTACATGTTAGCTATGTTTTAGTTACATGTTAGTTATGTTTTAGTTACATGTTAGCTACATGTTAGTTACATGTTAGTTTACATGTTAGTTTACATGTTAGTTACATGTTAGCTACATGTTAGTTACATGTTAGTTTACATGTTAGTTCCATGTTAGTTACAGTCTGCTCCTCTTGTAATTGGCCACAGCGGATGAGGGGCCGAAGTAGTGGGTGGGGCTTGAGACTAAAATAAGGGCCACACATCTGTCTCTAGACCTACTTCCCCTGTACACTGTAATATCTATGGGGCTTGTCCTTGCGTTACGTTATTATCTTGGCATAGCACTTGTCAGTTAGTGGAAGTGGCGACGCTGAGAGGTACATTAGCAGTGCTAATGAAGACACACTCCCACAAAGCAATGAACTGACTCGGTGTTAAAATACAATAGGTGTGAAAGAAGGAGGGAGGCAGGGAGGGAGGGAGGGAGGGAGGGAGGGAGGGAGGGAGGCAGGCAGGGAGGGAGGGAGGGAGGGGAGGGAGGGAGGGAGGGAGGGAGGGAGGTTGGGAGGAGGCAGGGAGGGAGGCAGGGAGGCAGGGAGGGAGGCAGGGAGGGGAGGAGGCAGGGGGAGGGAGGGGGAGGCAGGGGAGGGAGGTAGGGAGGGAGGGAGGCAGGGAGGCAGTGAGGGAGGGAGGCAGGGAGGCAGGGAGGCAGGGAGGGAGGGAGGGGAGGGAGGCAGGGAGGGAGGGAGGGAGGAGGGGGAGTTAGGGAGGGAGGCAGGGAGGGAGGGAGGCAGGGAGGGAGGGAGGCAGGGAGGCAGGGAGGCAGGGAAGACTACAATGTGTGATTCTACGCCTGAGGGTGTGTGCTATCGTACAGCAGAGGTGCAGCAGCTCACACCTGAAATGTATACAGAGAATGAAGACATCTTGATGGAAATGTGTGTCGAATGCAGTATGTCGACGCCCACTAATATCCAAGAAAGATCACAAACTCAGTGAACTCACACAACCACAAATTAAGTTAAAGAATGTCGCCTGTAAGGTCATGATTTCATTGTACATCATATCACATCATATTTCTTTTTTGTTTAGATATTTTTTAAATATTTTATCTATGTTCCCTCAGCCCTACAGTATGTTCCCTCAGCTCTATATTCCCTCAGCCCTACAGTATGTTCCCTCAGCCCTATGTTCCCTCAGCTCTATATTCCCTCAGCCCTACAGTATGTTCCCTCAGCCCTATGTTCCCTCAGCTCTATGTTCCCTCAGCCCTACAGTATGTTCCCTCAGCCCTACAGTATGTTCCCTCAGCCCTATGTTCCCTCAGCTCTATATTCCCTCAGCCCTACAGTATGTTCCCTCAGCCCTATGTTCCCTCAGCTCTATGTTCCCTCAGCCCTACAGTATGTTCCCTCAGCTCTATGTTCCCTCAGCCCTGCAGTATGTTCCCTTAGCTCTATGTTCCCTCAGCTCTATGTTCCCTCAGCTCTATGTTCCCTCAGCCCTGTTCCCTCAGCCCTACGTTCCCTCAGCCCTACAGTATGTTCCCTCAGCTCTATGTTCCCTCATCCCTACAGTATGTTCCCTCAGCTCTATGTTCCCTCAGCCCTATGTTCCCTCAGCCCTATGTTCCCTCAGCCCTACAGTATGTTCCCTCAGACCTATGTTCCCTCAGCCCTATGTTCCCTCAGCTCTATGTTCCCTCAGCACTATGTTCCCTCAGCCCTATGTTCCCTCAGCCCTATTTTCCCTCAGCCCTACAGTATGTTCCCTCAGACCTATGTTCCCTCAGCCCTATGTTCCCTCAGCCCTATGTTCCCTCAGCTCTATGTTCCCTCAGCTCTATGTTCCCTCCGCCCTATGTTCCTTCAGCTCTGTTCCCTCAGCTCTATATTCCCTCAGCCCTACAGTATGTTCCCTCAGCCCCACAGTATGTTCCCTCAACCCTATGTTCCCTCAGCCCTATGTTCCCTCAGCCCTATGTTCCCTCAGCCCTATGTTCCCTCAGCCCTATGTTCCCTCAGCCCTATGTTCCCTCAGCCCTACAGTATGTTCTCTCAGCCCTATGTTCCCTCAGCCCTATGTTCCCTCAGCCCTACAGTATGTTCCCTCAGCCCTATGTTCCCTCAGCTCTATGTTCCCTCAGCACTATGTTCCCTCAGCACTATGTTCCCTCAGCCCTACAGTATGTTCCCTCAGCTCTATGTTCCCTCAGCTCTATGTTCCCTCAG
This sequence comes from Oncorhynchus nerka, assembly GCF_034236695.1. Classification (NCBI taxonomy): domain Eukaryota; kingdom Metazoa; phylum Chordata; class Actinopteri; order Salmoniformes; family Salmonidae; genus Oncorhynchus; species Oncorhynchus nerka. Next base: position 6,465,751 of record NC_088422.1, on the reverse strand, counting down.
CTCTATGTTCCCTCAGCTCTATGTTCCCTCAGCACTATGTTCCCTCAGCTCTATGTTCCCTCAGCACTATGTTCCCTCAGCACTATGTTCCCTCAGCACTATATTCCCTCAGCTCTATGTTCCCTCAGCACTATGTTCCCTCAGCACTATGTTCCCTCAGCACTATGTTCCCTCCGCCCTATGTTCCCTCAGCCCTACAGTATGTTCCCTCAGCTCTATGTTCCCTCAGCTCTATGTTCCCTCAGCCCTATGTTCCCTCAGCCCTACAGTATGTTCCCTCAGCTCTATGTTCCCTCAGCTCTATGTTCCCTCAGCCCTATGTTCCCTCAGCCCTACAGTATGTTCCCTCAGCTCTATGTTCCCTCAGCCCTATGTTCCCTCAGCCCTATGTTCCCTCAGCTCTACAGTATGTTCCCTCAGCCCTATGTTCCCTCAGCCCTATGTTCCCTCAGCCCTTCAGTATGTTCCCTCAGCCCTATGTTCCCTCAGCCCTACAGTATGTTCCTTCAGCCTTATGTTCCCTCAGCCCTACAGTATGTTCCCTCAGCTCTATGTTCCCTCAGCCCTACAGTATGTTCCCTCAGCTCTATCTTCCCTCAGCTCTATCTTCTAATCCAGGGATCAGCAACACTAAAGAGAACCCTGTTTGAGAGGGGGAAATGGAAAAGAGGAGATTATAGACAAAAAACTGGATTTTATGTGGTGACAAATATTTAACATACCGTATATTTTTCGCACCTTTGATGTACACAGGTCTTCTGGTGAGTTGATCCACTGTTGCATGAATGAATGAATAAGGACCATCAATAACAGACCAGACGCATGTTTATTGTAACACGTAATTGTTCAATAAATGTGATGGTCAGGCCATATGTAATACAGTTAGGTCATTACCTCCAATGAACATTTCCGGTCACCGTGACCTTGACCTTCTGCCAAGTACATATTCTTTAGAAATGTTTTGTCTGTCCAATTGGCATTGCTTATTTGTGCCAAATATGATTGAAATAGCTTCTGTAAATGGCTAAATTAATATCAACTTATTCAACTCAGAAATGTGTTTTTCCGGTCACCAGTGATTAAATAGTTCAGTAGGTCCTAGGCCACATAATTGTACATATTTAAGCCAATCGTTATAAAAATGTATTGAGTAGATGTTGAGATAAACATTTAAGAAAACCCAGAAAATGCTATATTGGGGTGCTGAAATACTGACAAATGGTCAAAGTGATCAAACATATTCAGAAGGTCCCACATTTGTATTTATTATGGATAGACATTAGTTCCTGCCAAGCAGCTCTTCTTCCTGGGGTTTATTATGGATAGACATTAGTTCCATCCAAGCAGCTACTCTTCATGGTGTTTATTATGGATAGACATTAGTTCCTGCCAAGCAGCTACTCTTCCTGGTGTTTATCATGGATAGACATTAGTTCCTGCCAAGCAGCTACTCTTCCTGGTGTTTATTATGGATAGACATTAGTTCCTGCCAAGCAGCTCTTCTTCCTGGGGTTTATTATGGATAGACATTAGTTCCATCCAAGCAGCTACTCTTCATGGTGTTTATTATGGATAGACATTAGTTCCTGCCAAGCAGCTACTCTTCCTGGTGTTTATCATGGATAGACATTAGTTCCTGCCAAGCAGCTACTCTTCCTGGTGTTTATTATGGATAGACATTAGTTCCTGCCAAGCTGCTCTTCTTCCTGGGGTTTATTATGGATAATCATTAGTTCCCTCCAAGCAGCTACTCTTCCTGGTGTTTATTATGGATAGACATTAGTTCCTGCCAAGCAGCTACTCTTCCTGGTGTTTATTACGGATAGACATTAGTTCCTGCTCGTGAGGATGCCCAGGAGGCTTCCTCACGAGCCTACAGGAGGACGCTCAGGTGACAAAGGAAGCAGCACGTGGCACAGGTGTCAGGCAGGAAGGAGGCCATCCTCCAATGGAAGGAGGTCTACAGTATAATAATACTAATGCACCCACAGTGATCCATTGAAGACACATTGAAACAAAAAATATCACAAAGTTAATCTCATACAGATGTTTCTTTTCTTTTTCTTTTTTTTTAAACGATAATACAGCTGTCAAAATCACAGCGTGACTGCAAGACTAAACGCCATCTTAACCGAGTACATCTGATAGATTGGAATAACGCATATGTTGACTTCTAATAGACAACATTAGGATTGACTGTACCATTACATGGTGGTTTCATCACGTATCTATACTCTTTTATAATTTGTAGAACAAAACAAGATCCAATGTTGGAGGCCGTGTTCAAACTACAGTGTTGGAGGCCGTGGAGTCACTACCTCCACATCTAAAGGACTTCTTCAAACTACAGTGTTGGAGGCCGTGGAGTCACTACCTCCACATCTAAAGGACTTCTTTAAACTACAGTGTTGGAGGCCGTGGAGTCACTACCTCCACATCTAAAGGACTTCTTTAAACTACAGTGTTGGAGGCCGTGGAGTCACTACCTCCACATCTAAAGGACTTCTTCAAACTACAGTGTTGGAGGCCGTGGAGTCACTACCTCCACATCTAAAGGGCTTCTTCAAACTACAGTGTTGGAGGCCGTGGAGTCACTACCTCCACATCTAAAGGGCTTCTTTAAACTACAGTGTTGGAGGCCGTGGAGTCACTACCTCCACATCTAAAGGACTTCTTCAAACTACAGTGTTGGAGGCCGTGGAGTCACTACCTCCACATCTAAAGGACTTCTTTAAACTACAGTGTTGGAGGCCGTGGAGTCACTACCTCCACATCTAAAGGACTTCTTCAAACTACAGTGTTGGAGGCCGTGGAGTCACTACCTCCACATCTAAAGGACTTCTTCAAACTACAGTGTTGGAGGCCGTGGAGTCACTACCTCCACATCTAAAGGACTTCTTCAAACTACAGTGTTGGAGGCCGTGGAGTCACTACCTCCACATCTAAAGGACTTCTTCAAACTACAGTGTTGGAGGCCGTGGAGTCACTACTTCCACATCTAAAGGGCTTCTTCAAACTACAGTGTTGGAGGCCGTGGAGTCACTACCTCCACATCTAAAGGGCTTCTTCAAACTACAGTGTTGGAGGCCGTGGAGTCACTACCTCCACATCTAAAGGGCTTCTTCAAACTACAGTGTTGGAGGCCGTGGAGTCACTACCTCCACATCTAAAGGGCTTCTTCAAACTACAGTGTTGGAGGCCATGGAGTCACTACCTCCACATCTAAAGGGCTTCTTTAAACTACAGTGTTGGAGGCCGTGGAGTCACTACCTCCACATCTAAAGGACTTCTTTAAACTACAGTGTTGGAGGCCGTGGAGTCACTACCTCCACATCTAAAGGACTTCTTCAAACTACAGTGTTGGAGGCCGTGGAGTCACTACCTCCACATCTAAAGGACTTCTTTAAACTACAGTGTTGGAGGCCGTGGAGTCAATACCTCCACATCTAAAGGACTTCTTCAAACTACAGTGTTGGAGGCCGTGGAGTCAATACCTCCACATCTAAAGGACTTCTTCAAACTACAGTGTTGGAGGCCGTGGAGTCACTACCTCCACATCTAAAGGACTTCTTCAAACTACAGCGTTGGAGGCTGTGGAGTCACTACCTCCACATCTAAAGGGCTTCTTCAAACTACAGTGTTGGAGGCCGTGGAGTCACTACCTCCACATCTAAAGGACTTCTTCAAACTACAGTGTTGGAGGCCGTGGAGTCAATACCTCCACATCTAAAGGACTTCTTCAAACTACAGTGTTGGAGGCCGTGGAGTCAATACCTCCACATCTAAAGGACTTCTTCAAACTACAGTGTTGGAGGCCGTGGAGTCACTACCTCCACATCTAAAGGACTTCTTCAAAGTACAGTGTTGGAGGCCGTGGAGTCACTACCTCCACATCTAAAGGACTTCTTTAAACTACAGTGTTGGAGGCCGTGGAGTCACTACCTCCACATCTAAAGGACTTCTTTAAACTAAAGTGTTGGAGGCCATGGAGTCACTACCTCCACATCTAAAGGGCTTCTTCAAACTACAGTGTTGGAGGCCGTGGAGTCACTACCTCCACATCTAAAGGACTTCTTTAAACTACAGTGTTGGAGGCCGTGGAGTCACTACCTCCACATCTAAAGGACTTCTTCAAAGTACAGTGTTGGAGGCCGTGGAGTCACTACCTCCACATCTAAAGGACTTCTTCAAACTACAGTGTTGGAGGCCGTGGAGTCAGTACCTCCACATCTAAAGGACTTCTTCAAACTACAGTGTTGGAGGCCGTGGAGTCACTACCTCCACATCTAAAGGACTTCTTTAAACTAAAGTGTTGGAGGCCTTGGAGTCACTACCTCCACATCTAAAGGGCTTCTTCAAACTACAGTGTTGGAGGCCGTGGAGTCACTACCTCCACATCTAAAGGACTTCTTCAAACTACAGTGTTGGAGGCCGTGGAGTCAATACCTCCACATCTAAAGGACTTCTTCAAACTACAGTGTTGGAGGCCGTGGAGTCACTACCTCCACATCTAAAGGACTTCTTCAAACTACAGCATTGGAGGCTGTGGAGTCACTAGCTCCACATCTATAGGACTTCTTCAAACTACACTGTTGGAGGCCGTGGAGTCACTACCTCCACATCTAAAGGGCTTCTTCAAACTACAGTGTTGGAGGCCGTGGAGTCACTACCTCCACATCTAAAGGACTTCTTCAAACTACAGTGTTGGAGGCCGTGGAGTCAATACCTCCACATCTAAAGGACTTCTTCAAACTACAGTGTTGGAGGCCGTGGAGTCAATACCTCCACATCTAAAGGACTTCTTCAAACTACAGTGTTGGAGGCCGTGGAGTCACTACCTCCACATCTAAAGGACTTATTCAAAGTACAGTGTTGGAGGCCGTGGAGTCACTACCTCCACATCTAAAGGACTTCTTCAAACTACAGTGTTGGAGGCCGTGGAGTCACTACCTCCACATCTAAAGGACTTCTTCAAACTACAGTGTTGGAGGCCGTGGAGTCACTACCTCCACATCTAAAGGACTTCTTCAAACTACAGTGTTGGAGGCCGTGGAGTCACTACCTCCACATCTAAAGGGCTTCTTCAAACTACAGTGTTGGAGGCCGTAGAGTCACTACCTCCACATCTAAAGGGCTTCTTCAAACTACAGTGTTGGAGGCCGTGGAGTCACTACCTCCACATCTAAAGGACTTCTTCAAACTACAGTGTTGGAGGCCGTGGAGTCACTACCTCCACATCTAAAGGACTTCTTCAAACTACAGTGTTGGAGGCCGTGGAGTCACTACCTCCACATCTAAAGGACTTCTTCAAACTACAGTGTTGGAGGCCGTGGAGTCACTACTTCCACATCTAAAGGGCTTCTTCAAACTACAGTGTTGGAGGCCGTGGAGTCACTACCTCCACATCTAAAGGGCTTCTTCAAACTACAGTGTTGGAGGCCGTGGAGTCACGTGGAGTCACTACCTCCACATCTAAAGGGCTTCTTCAAACTACAGTGTTGGAGGCCGTGGAGTCACTACCTCCACATCTAAAGGACTTCTTCAAACTACAGTGTTGGAGGCCGTGGAGTCACTACCTCCACATCTAAAGGACTTCTTTAAACTACAGTGTTGGAGGCCGTGGAGTCACTACCTCCACATCTAAAGGACTTCTTCAAACTACAGTGTTGGAGGCCGTGGAGTCACTACCTCCACATCTAAAGGACTTCTTCAAACTACAGTGTTGGAGGCCGTGGAGTCACTACCTCCACATCTAAAGGACTTCTTCAAACTACAGTGTTGGAGGCCGTGGAGTCACTACCTCCACATCTAAAGGACTTCTTCAAACTACAGTGATGGAGGCCGTGGAGTCACTACTTCCACATCTAAAGGACTTCTTCAAACTACAGTGTTGGAGGCCGTGGAGTCACTACCTCCACATCTAAAGGGCTTCTTCAAACTACAGTGTTGGAGGCCGTGGAGTCACTACCTCCACATCTAAAGGGCTTCTTCAAACTACAGTGTTGGAGGCCGTGGAGTCACTACCTCCACATCTAAAGGGCTTCTTCAAACTACAGTGTTGGAGGCCGTGGAGTCACTACCTCCACATCTAAAGGACTTCTTCAAACTACAGTGTTGGAGGCCGTGGAGTCAATACCTCCACATCTAAAGGACTTCTTCAAACTACAGTGTTGGAGGCCGTGGAGTCAATACCTCCACATCTAAAGGACTTCTTCAAACTACAGTGTTGGAGGCCGTGGAGTCAATACCTCCACATCTAAAGGACTTCTTCAAACTACAGTGTTGGAGGCCGTGGAGTCACTACCTCCACATCTAAAGGACTTCTTTAAACTACAGTGTTGGAGGCCGTGGAGTCACTACCTCCACATCTAAAGGACTTCTTCAAACTACAGTGTTGGAGGCCGTGGAGTCACTACCTCCACATCTAAAGGACTTCCTCAAACTACAGCGTTGGAGGCCGTGGAGTCAATACCTCCACATCTAAAGGACTTCTTCAAACTACAGCGTTGGAGGCCGTGGAGTCACTACCTCCACATCTAAAGGACTTCTTCAAACTACAGCGTTGGAGGCCGTGGAGTCACTACCTCCACATCTAAAGGACTTCTTCAAACTACAGCGTTGGAGGCCGTGGAGTCACTAGCTCCACATCTAAAGGACTTCTTCAAACTACAGTGTTGGAGGCCGTGGAGTCACTACCTCCACATCTAAAGGGCTTCTTCAAACTACAGTGTTGGAGGCCGTGGAGTCACTACCTCCACATCTAAAGGGCTTCTTCAAACTACAGTGTTGGAGGCCGTGGAGTCTCTACCTCCACATCTAAAGGGCTTCTTCAAACTACAGTGTTGGAGGCCGTGGAGTCACTACCTCCACATCTAAAGGACTTCTTCAAACTACAGTGTTGGAGGCCGTGGAGTCACTACCTCCACATCTAAAGGACTTCTTCAAACTACAGTGTTGGAGGCCGTGGAGTCAATACCTCCACATCTAAAGGACTTCTTCAAACTACAGTGTTGGAGGCCGTGGAGTCAATACCTCCACATCTAAAGGACTTCTTCAAACTACAGTGTTGGAGGCCGTGGAGTCACTACCTCCACATCTAAAGGACTTCTTCAAGCTACAGCGTTGGAGGCTGTGGAGTCACTACCTCCACATCTAAAGGACTTCTTCAAACTACAGTGTTGGAGGCCGTGGAGTCACTACTTCCACATCTAAAGGACTTCTTCAAACTACAGTGTTGGAGGCCGTGGAGTCACTACCTCCACATCTAAAGGACTTCTTCAAACTAAAGTGTTGGAGGCCGTGGAGTCACTACCTCCACATCTAAAGGGCTTCTTCAAACTACAGTGTTGGAGGCCGTGGAGTCACTACCTCCACATCTAAAGGACTTCTTCAAACTACAGTGTTGGAGGCCGTGGAGTCAATACCTCCACATCTAAAGGACTTCTTCAAACTACAGTGTTGGAGGCCGTGGTCAGTCACATCTAAAGGACTTCTTCCACATCTAAAGGACTTCTTCAAACTACAGTGTTGGAGGCCGTGGAGTCACTACCTCCACATCTAAAGGACTTCTTCAAACTACAGCGTTGGAGGCTGTGGAGTCACTACCTCCACATCTAAAGGACTTATTCAAAGTACAGTGTTGGAGGCCGTGGAGTCACTACCTCCACATCTAAAGGACTTCTTCAAACTACAGTGTTGGAGGCCGTGGAGTCACTACCTCCACATCTAAAGGACTTCTTCAAACTACAGTGTTGGAGGCCGTGGAGTCACTACCTCCACATCTAAAGGACTTCTTCAAACTACAGTGTTGGAGGCCGTGGAGTCACTACCTCCACATCTAAAGGACTTCTTCAAACTACAGTGTTGGAGGCCGTGGAGTCACTACCTCCACATCTAAAGGACTTCTTCAAACTACAGTGTTGGAGGCCGTGGAGTCACTACCTCCACATCTAAAGGACTTCTTCAAACTACAGTGTTGGAGGCCGTGGAGTCACTACCTCCACATCTAAAGGGCTTCTCCACATCAAACTACAGTGTTGGAGGCCGTGGAGTCACTACCTCCACATCTAAAGGACTTCTTCAAACTACAGTGTTGGAGGCCGTGGAGTCACTACCTCCACATCTAAAGGACTTCTTCAAACTACAGTGTTGGAGGCCGTGGAGTCACTACCTCCACATCTAAAGGACTTCTTCAAACTACAGTGTTGGAGGCCGTGGAGTCACTACCTCCACATCTAAAGGACTTCTTCAAACTACAGTGTTGGAGGCCGTGGAGTCACTACCTCCACATCTAAAGGGCTTCTTCAAACTACAGTGTTGGAGGCCATGGAGTCACTACCTCCACATCTAAAGGGCTTCTTCAAACTACAGTGTTGGAGGCCGTGGAGTCACTACCTCCACATCTAAAGGACTTCTTCAAACTACAGTGTTGGAGGCCGTGGAGTCACTACCTCCACATCTAAAGGACTTCTTTAAACTACAGTGTTGGAGGCCGTGGAGTCACTACCTCCACATCTAAAGGACTTCTTCAAACTACAGCGTTGGAGGCCGTGGAGTCACTACCTCCACATCTAAAGGACTTCTTCAAACTACAGTGTTGGAGGCCGTGGAGTCACTACCTCCACCTCTAAAGGACTTCTTTAAACTGCAGTGTTGGAGGCCGTGGAGTCACTACCTCCACATCTAAAGGACTTCTTCAAACTACAGCGTTGGAGGCCGTGGAGTCACTACCTCCACATCTAAAGGACTTCTTCAAACTACAGTGTTGGAGGCCGTGGAGTCACTACCTCCACATCTAAAGGACTTCTTCAAACTACAGTGTTGGAGTCACTACCTCCACATCTAAAGGACTTCTTCAAACTACAGCGTTGGAGGCCGTGGAGTCACTACCTCCACATCTAAAGGACTTCTTCAAACTACAGCGTTGGAGGCCGTGGAGTCACTACCTCCACATCTAAAGGACTTCTTCAAAAACCAGTCACTACCTCCACATCTAAAGGACTTCTTCAAACTACAGCGTTGGAGGCCGTGGAGTCACTACCTCCACATCTAAAGGACTTCTTTCAAACTACAGCGTTGGAGGCCGTGGAGTCACTACCTCCACCTCTAAAGGACTTCTTTAAACTGCAGTGTTGGAGGCCGTGGAGTCACTACCTCCACATCTAAAGGACTTCTTCAAACTACAGCGTTGGAGGCCGTGGAGTCACTACCTCCACATCTAAAGGACTTCTTCAAACTACAGCGTTGGAGGCCGTGGAGTCACTACCTCCACATCTAAAGGACTTCTTCAAACTACAGTGTTGGAGGCCGTGGAGTCACTACCTCCACATCTAAAGGACTTCTTTAAACTAAAGTGTTGGAGGCCGTGGAGTCACTACCTCCACCTCTAAAGGACTTCTTTAAACTGCAGTGTTGGAGGCCGTGGAGTCACTACCTCCACATCTAAAGGACTTCTTCAAACTACAGCGTTGGAGGCCGTGGAGTCACTACCTCCACATCTAAAGGACTTCCTCAAACTACAGTGTTGGAGGCCGTGGAGTCAATACCTCCACATCTAAAGGACTTCTTCAAACTACAGCGTTGGAGGCCGTGGAGTCACTACCTCCACATCTAAAGGACTTCTTTCAAACTACAGTGTTGGAGGCCGTGGAGTCACTACCTCCACCTCTAAAGGACTTCTTTAAACTGCAGTGTTGGAGGCCGTGGAGTCACTACCTCCACATCTAAAGGACTTCTTCAAACTACAGCGTTGGAGGCCGTGGAGTCACTACCTCCACATCTAAAGGACTTCTTCAAACTACAGTGTTGGAGGCCGTGGAGTCACTACCTCCACATCTAAAGGACTTCTGTAAACTACAGTGTTGGAGGCCGTGGAGTCACTACCTCCACATCTAAAGGACTTCTTCAAAGTACAGTGTTGGAGGCCGAGGAGTCACTACCTCCACATCTAAAGGACTTCTTCAAACTACAGTGTTGGAGGCCGTGGAGTCACTACCTCCACATCTAAAGGACTTCTTTAAACTACAGCGTTGGAGGCCGTGGAGTCACTACCTCCACATCTAAAGGACTTCTTCAAACTACAGCGTTGGAGGCCGTGGAGTCACTACCTCCACATCTAAAGGACTTCTTCAAACTACAGCGTTGGAGGCCGTGGAGTCACTACCTCCACCTCTAAAGGACTTCTTTAAACTGCAGTGTTGGAGGCCGTGGAGTCACCACCTCCACATCTAAAGGACTTCTTCAAACTACAGTGTTGGAGGCCGTGGAGTCACTACCTCCACATCTAAAGGACTTCTTCAAAGTACAGTGTTGGAGGCCGTGGAGTCACTACCTCCACCTCTAAAGGACTTCTTTAAACTGCAGTGTTGGAGGCCGTGGAGTCACTACCTCCACATCTAAAGGACTTCTTCAAAGTACAGTGTTGGAGGCCGTGGAGTCACTACCTCCACATCTAAAGGACTTCTTCAAAGTACAGTGTTGGAGGCCGTGGAGTCACTACCTCCACATCTAAAGGACTTCTTTAAACTACAGTGTTGGAGGCCGTGGAGTCACTACCTCCACATCTAAAGGACTTCTTCAAACTACAGTGTTGGAGGCCGTGGAGTCACTACCTCCACATCTAAAGGACTTCTTCAAACTACAGCGTTGGAGGCCGTGGAGTCACTACCTCCACATCTAAAGGACTTCTTCAAACTACAGTGTTGGAGGCCGTGGAGTCACTACCTCCACCTCTAAAGGACCTCTTTAAACTGCAGTGTTGGAGGCCGTGGAGTCACTACCTCCACATCTAAAGGACTTCTTCAAACTACAGTGTTGGAGGCCGTGGAGTCAATACCTCCACATCGAAAGGACTTCTTCAAACTACAGGAACTCCTGGTCCAAAATATGAGAACAGAAAAAATGTGTCCCTAATGTCTGATGAAACGGCAATTAAAAAACATCTAGATTACAATCGCAAAAAGGGACGCTTAAATTTAACCTGTTAGTACTCTAGGGGCAGTATTTCATTTTTGGATAAAAAGACGTGCCCGTTTTAAGCGCAATATTTTGTCACGAAAAGATGCTCGAATATGCTTGGAATTGATAGTTCTGGAAAGAAGAGACTCTTACGTTTCCAGAACTGCAAAGATTTTCACTGTGAGTCCCTTAGAACAAATGCTTCGGGCAAAACCAAGATGTATGACCGACCAGGAAATGAACAGGATTTTTGAGGCTACGTTTTCCATGATCGCCTTATATGGCTGTGAATGCGACAGGAATAAACGGACACTTTATCTTGTTTCCCCAAGGTCTCTGCAGCATTGTGACGTATTTGTAGGCATATCATTGGAAGATTGACCATAAGAGACTACAATTGCCAAGTGTCCCGCTTGGTGTCTGCGTGGCATTTGGTGCGCAAAAGTCAGGTCCCAATATTTTTCCATTCGAATCAGACAACAAAGCAGGCTTCAAGGACGGTGCTTTCAATGGAGAGATATATGCCAAACCACCTTCAGGATTGATTCAAACAACGTTTTCCATGTTTCAGTCGATATTATGGAGTTAATTCGGTTAGTTTCGGTAGCCAAATGCATAGTAACAAAAGGGAACGATGTGTCCTACACAAGAATCTTTCAGGAAAAACTGGACATCTGCTATGTAACTGAGAGTCTCCTCATTGAAACATCTGAAGTTCTTCAAAGGTAAATTATTTTATTTGATTCCTTGGCTGGTTTTTGTGAATATGTTGCGTGCTAAATGCTAACGCTAAATGCTAAGCTAGCTATCACCACTCTTACACAAATTATTGATTTTCTCTGGTTCTAAAGCATATTTTGAAAATCTGAGACGACAGGATTGTTAAGAAAAGGATAAGCTTGAGAGCAGGCATATTTATTTCATTTCATTTGCGATTTTTAGAAATCGCTAACGTTGCGTTATGGTAATGAGCTTGAGGCTGTAGTAACGATACCGCATGCGGGATGGGGCGGACTAAGCCATCAAGGGGGATGTTGTTAATCAAGCAATGGTTGTTATGGTTAGGAGTGTCACATCAAAGTGGAAACAGGAAATGATGTGACGGAGCTATCAGACGACTACATCACTATTTGTTTAACTTTCCTAAAAGTCCATTCCATAATAAGACACTTAATTCACTTACCCCTGCCTTGTTTACATTTCCCCACGCAGGCATATGGCTATTCCCTAGCTATGTCGGCAACGCCAGCCCAAGAGGCTGCTGATATTGCGGCTGAGGCAATAAAGAGACTAAAAAGCATAGCACTAACTAAGTAACAATGTCTATATACATACAACAGTTCAGTTCCATCACTACGATATATTTGGAATTTACAATAATGACTTTAAATGTGACAGGTCATCAATGTAATCATCCTGTAATATGAATATATATAATATATAATAATAAATATATAAAATAAAAGTAATATGAAAATCATTGGAAGAAGACTAAATGCTGAGGACGGCACTGACGGAGCGCACTGCATCACCGTTGACGACACTGACGGAGCGCACTGCATCACCGTTGACGACACTGACGGAGCGCACTGCATCACCGTTGACGACACTGACGGAGCGCACTGCATCACCGTTGACGACACTGACGGAGCGCACTGCATCACCGTTGACGACACTGACGGAGCGCACTGCATCACCGTTGACGACACTGACGGAGCGCACTGCATCACCGTTGACGGCACTGACGGAGCGCACTGCATCACCGTTGACGACCACAGAATCCCCATCGTCTATGATGTTCCTCACTAGGAACACTAGGAACACTAGGAGCACTAAGAACACTAGGAACACTAGGAACACTAGGAACACTAGGAGCACTAGGAGCACTAGGAACACTAGGAACACTAGGAGCACTAGGAGCACCAGGAACACTAGGAACACTAGGAGCACTAGGAGCACTAGGGACACTAGGAACACTAGGAGCACTAGGAACACTAGGAACACTAGGAACACTAGGAGCACTAGGAACACTAGGAACACTAGGAGCACTAGGAGCACTAGGAACACTAGGAACACTAGGAGCACTAGGAACACTAGGAACACTAGGAACACTAGGAGCACTAGGAGCACTAGGAACACTAGGAACACTAGGAACACTAGGAACTTGCCTCAGAGGATAATGAGAAGGGTGTACTTGAAAGGATGCACATAACTCTGCAATGTTGGGTTGTATTAGAGAGAGTCTCAGTCTTAAATCATTTTCCACACACAGTCTGTGCCTGTATTTAGTTGTCATGTTAGTGAGGGCCGAGAATCCACTGTCACATAGGTATGTGGTTGCAAAGGGCATCAGTGTCTTAAAAGCGCGATTTGCCATGGCGAGAATCTCTGAGCGCAGCCCTATCCAAAAATCTGGCATTGGCTTCTGATTAAATTTAATTTTCACAGAACCGCTGGTTGCAATTTTGATGCTCTCTTGTTCAGATAACGGTAAGTGGACTGGAGGCAGGGCATGAAAGGGATAACGAATCCAGTTGATTGTGTCATCCGACATTGTCCGTAAACTTGAGTTCATTTGTACACAAAAAAATCATACAATGATGGAAAGACCAGTGTGTTGTCCTTGTTAATGCAGACAGAGAAGAGCTCCAACTTCTTATTCATAGCCTCAGTTTGTCCCGCACATTGAATATAGTTGCAGAGAGTCCCTGTCATCCTAGATTCAGAAAATTCAGGTGAGAAAAAATATCACCCAGATAGGCCAGTCGTGTGAGAAACTCGTCATCGTGCAAGCGGTCAGACAAGTGAAAATTATGGTCAGTAAAGATTCATTTTTCTCTCAATTAAAAAATGTGTAAATAATTTTCCCCTTGATAACCAGCGCACTTCTGTATGTTTTAAAAGCTTTACATGGTCGCTGCCCGTATCATTGCACTGTTGTGTCCAAAACGTCTTTCAAGCTGTCAGGCATTCCCTTGGCAGCAAGAGCCTCTCGGTGGATGCTGCAGTGTACCCAAGAGCCTCTCGGTGGATGCTGCAGTGTACCCAAGAGCCTCTCGGTGGATGCTGCAGTGTACCCAAGAGCCTCTCGGTGGATGCTGCAGTGTACCCAAGAGCCTCTCGGTGGATGCTGCAGTGTACCCAAGAGCCTCTCGGTGGATGCTGCAGTGTACCCAAGAGCCTCTCGGTGGATGCTGCAGTGCCAAGAGCCTCTCGGTGGATGCTGCAGTGTACCCAAGAGCCTCTCGGTGGATGCTGCAGTGTACCCAAGAGCCTCTCGGTGGATGCTGCAGTGTACCCAAGAGCCTCTCGGTGGATGCTGCAGTGTACCCAAGAGCCTCTCGGTGGATGCTGCAGTGTACCCAAGAGCCTCTCGGTGGATGCTGCAGTGTACCCAAGAGCCTCTCGGTGGATGCTGCAGTGTACCCAAGAGCCTCTCGGTGGATGCTGCAGTGTACCCAAGAGCCTCTCGGTGGATGCTGCAGTGTACCCAAGAGCCTCTCGGTGGATGCTGCAGTGTACCCAAGAGCCTCTCGGTGGATGCTGCAGTGTACCCAAGAGGCTCTTGGTGGATGCTGCAGTGTACCCAAGAGCCTCTTGGTGGATGCTGCAGTGTACCCAAGAGCCTCTCGGTGGATGCTTGCACGCGCGTTACCACTCCACTATGTCTCCCTGTCATGGCTTTTGCGCCATCAGTACAGATACCAACACATCTTGATATCCTCACCTGTTGTCCACTCCTCCACAATAGTATGGGGCTTGTCTGTCCTAGCCAGTCCTCCACAATAGTATGGGGCTTGTCTGTCCTAGCCACTCCTCTACAATAGTATGGGGCTTGCCTGTCCTAGCTACTCCTCTACAATAGTATGGGGCTTGCCTGTCCTAGCCACTCCTCCACAATAATATGGGGCTTGTCTGTCCTAGCCACTCCTCTACAATAGTATGGGGCTTGCCTGTCCTAGCTACTCCTCTACAATAGTATGGGGCTTGCCTGTCCTAGCCACTCCTCCACAATAGTATGGGGCTTGCCTGTCCTAGCCACTCCTCTACAATAGTATGGGGCTTGCCTGTCCTAGCTACTCCTCCACAATAGTATGGGGCTTGCCTGTCCTAGCCACTCCTCTACAATAGTATGGGGCTTGCCTGTCCTAGCTACTCCTCCACAATAGTATGGGGCTTGCCTGTCCTAGCTACTCCTCTACAATAGTATGGGGCTTGCCTGTCCTAGCCACTCCTCTACAATAGTATGGGGCTTGCCTGTCCTAGCTACTCCTCTACAATAGTATGGGGCTTGCCTGTCCTAGCTACTCCTCTACAATAGCATGGTGCTTGCCTGTTCTAGCTACTCCTCTACAATAGTATGGGGCTTGCCTGTTCTAGCTACTCCTCTACAATAGTATGGGGCTTGTCTGTCCTACCCACAACCCTACAATAGTATGGGGCTTGCATGTTCTAGCCACTCCTCCACAATAGTATGGGGCTTGCCTGTTCTAGCTACTCCTCTACAATAGTATGGGGCTTGCCTGTTCTAGCTACTCATCTACAATAGTATGGGGCTTGCCTGTTCTAGCTACTCCTCTACAATAGTATGGGGCTTGCCTGTCCTAGCCAGTCCTCCACAGTAGTATGGGGCTTGCCTGTCCTAGCCACTCCTCCACAGTAGTATGGGGCTTGCCTGTCCTAGCCAGTCCTCCACAATAGTATGGGGCTTGCCTGTCCTAGCCACTCGGTAGCTTAAGTTTCGTTTCAAAATGTCTGCGCAAGAGTGAAGGTTTCCTGCGAGAGAGTAACGGTTCATGTGATTGGATGAGTAACGGTTAATGTGATTGGATGAGTAACGGTTCATGTGATTGGATGAGTAACGGTTCATGTGATTGGATGTTCATTATTTGACTAGGCTACCTATATTTGACATTGTGTTATTATTTCGCTGAACACTAAATAGTTTCATTTTTTTTTTTTTTGCCAGTGAAACGAGGCAACTCAGGCGAGAAAAAACAAAAACAAATGTATAGCTCCGTTGGAAAATAAATGTGAATCACATTTTTATTTGGCGTACCCCCGACGGCATTGTGAGTACATACCCCAGTTTGGGAATACCTGATCTAGATGGTATAGCTAACTTCCTGTCTTACCTGGCACTGGGGGGAAAAAAGTCGGTCTAGAGCCCTCCCGCTTAGCAGCCATTTGACAACTGATTCACCGAATGAGGGAATTATTGAATTAGACATTTTTCAGTTCTAGGTTACTGTTCTAATGTCATAATAGCCCCAGGAGAGTTTACTGGTTGTGCAGGCTTTTGTTCCAGCCCCCTACTCTAACACACTCAACTGTTCAACGGGAACTTGTTAAGCTGACTCGGGCGTGTCTGAGCAGTGATCGATCAAAAGCCTGCACACCAGGTGGCCTAGCTCTCCCGTTGCAGAGTTGACCACGTGTTGTATACAGTAACAGTGCCGTGTCTATTTGACATTCTTCCACAGTGGTATTATTATTATTATGGTATTGACTCATTATACTAAACTGGTATTGTTAGCGAATACAAAATGCTGAACACTTAAGAGTTTGTGATCTAGCTAATGACTAGCCCATTGGGTTAGACTAAACAAATGGCCATCTATAGCCTAGCCGCTACGCTACTACATCCATCAGCCATCTATTGCCTAGCCACTATGCTACTACATCCATTAGCCATCTATAGCCTAGCCACTATTCTACTATATCCATTAGCCATCTATAGCCTAGCCACTATGCTACTACATCCATTAGCCATCTATAGCCTAGCCACTATGCTACCACATCCATTAGCCATCTATAGCCTAGCCACTATGCTACTACATCCATTAGCCATCTATAGCCTAGCCACCATGCTACTGCATCCATTAGCCATCTATAGCCTAGCCACCATGCTACTACATCCATTAGCCATCTATAGCCTAGCCACCATGCTACTACATCCATTAGCCATCTATAGCCTAGCCACTATGCTACCACATCCATTAGCCATCTATAGCCTAGCCACTATGCTACTACATCCATTAGCCATCTATAGCCTAGCCACCATGCTACTGCATCCATTAGCCATCTATAGCCTAGCCACTATGCTACTACATCCATTAGAATGCTAATTGCTAAAATAGCACATGTGCCTGATAATACGAGCCATGTGGATTTTGGTGAAAGAGCCAAAATACAACTTTTTGCCAATGTGGACTAATTTCTGGAGAGGAACATTAGCAGGAGTGTGGTATGTGCAGATCCCAACATTTGTATTACATTGTATTACAAGTGGCATTAAAAAGGTCTTAAAAAAAATCTTAAATTCAGCTTCATGGGACCTGCAGATACCCCGAACAGGCTACACAATAGGCCTTGTATCTATATCTGAGAAGTAACATTTAAGAATAGCGTAATTTAACCGACAAATACCAGCAGTGTGCGGCACACTGAAGATTCAGTCCAGCACCTTGGGCGAGCTCCACTGCACCTGTCAAGCATGTAAAACCTGTCAATGTTTTAGCAACTAGAAAAACAAAGTAGGTTATCTTATTGTTTTCAAGTGGCATGTCATATTCGTTGTCGAACTATGGTAGTAGGTTATCTTGGTAAGTAAAACCCGATGTTTGCAAAGTTTGCATTCTGCTTATTTTTTGGGGGCGTCATCATTTTACTACGTGTTGTAGTAAGGAGGCCTAATAACAGTGTCAAGTAGTGCCCATATGTACTGGTACATAAGTATTTGGCTACAATTAGGCTCTTGTGCATGTGGTGTCTCTGCCAAAAAACTAAATCAGGCAGATACACTAGAACCATTAAAGCAGTCATTTAAACTGCTCATTAAAATTTAAAAATAATATTACTCTGCAAAGTAAATACAAATAGCAAGTAAAACACTGGAATGGTAGTTTTGCAATGTAGGAATGTGCAAAGTAGAAACTCATGAAACATGGGACCAACACTTTACATGTTGCGTTTATATTTCTGTTCAGTGTAATTTCACACATAACAGATAAAAACCAATGAAGTAGAAGTATGATGAGTGAGGGGAAGTAGACAATGTATAATTATGTAATCACCAATTGTGAATGAATAACAAGGCAGACCGTTCTATTGTATCGATCTATTCAAATTATAATATCAAAATAGTGTGTACCCTATATCAGTCCACCGAATCCAAGTAGTCTTATCAGTCTACTTCTGGCTTACTGGTAGTGCACAGTGAGAGCGTGCGTAATTTACAATAGCAAGAAGCCCAAGACTAATGGATGCACGTGCTGCTACAAAATCTGAATGAAAATGACTCCGATGGAAGAGGGAAGAAATTAATCATGACATCTCTGATGATTATTCTTCTGATTCTGAGCCTCAGTTTTGAACGTCCTAAATGCACAAAAAAAAAACAGAACCGTGCGCAATGAGCAGCTGCTCGTGCCACCACCAACAGGGTTGGGGAGTTCCCGATGACATGTAATCCGTAACATATAAGGGATTGCAACAAAACAAACGGTAACTGTAATCTGTTACATTACCAGCAAAAATACTGTGTTCAGATTACAGATACTTTTGAAAAACTAGATGTTTACTTCAATGATTACTTTTAAGTTCAGAAAGGATGTTTGCGACTCTAAAAACGTTGACACTTCTCTGTTTTCTCAATGACATTGAAATCAGCATTGACAAAAAAGGCGCAAATTTAAATTTGTTCCACCTGAGTGAGTCAGACCACCAATCAGAGAACACTGTGATGTCAGAGACCACTATGATGTCAGAGACCACTATGATGTCAGAGACCACTATGATGTCAGAGACCACTGTGATGTCAGAGACCACTGTGATGTCAGAGACCACTGTGATGTCAGAGACCACTATGATGTCAGAGACCACTGTGATGTCAGAGACCACTGTGATGACACACCAAATGTGTTTGCTGGATCGCGGCAAAAGAGCAGGAATATACTTTTTTTTAGGCTACAGTCCAAGCTATGCTTTCCAATGGTGCGACTGCTGTCTGCATCACAGATGATCCAACTTGAATAAATACGCTTGGAGGTAATGTACTGTGCATTGCGCATCTTACACAGCGCATTGATGTGAATAACACTGCTACTCTCTCATCTAAGCTCTTTGCGCCTTACGGATTGTGGTTGTTATGGATGGCTGTGTATTTGAACCCAATAATGGTTGAATTCAAGAAGTTTAAAGTGCGTATCAATTATTGTGTTTGAAACCAGTAGACAGCCAGTGCAAAAAAAAATGGCTCTTGCAAAAACTGCATAGTGTAGATCCCAGCCTATGGAATAACAGCTGTATAGTGTGGATCCCAGCCTATAGAATAACAGCTGCATAGTGTGGATCCCAGCCTATAGAATAACAGCTGTATAGTGAGGATCCCAGCCTATAGAATAACAGCTGTATAGTGTGGATCCCAGCCTATAGAATAACAGCTGCATAGTGTGGATCCCAGCCTATAGAATAACAGCTGTATAGTGTGGATCCCAGCCTATAGAATAACAGCTGCATAGTGAGGATCCCAGCCTATGGAACAACAGCTGTATAGTGTGGATCCCAGCCTATAGAATAACAGCTGTATAGTGAGGATCCCAGCCTATGGAACAACAGCTGTATAGTGTGGATCCCAGCCTATGGAATAACAGCTGCATAGTGTGGATCCCAGCCTATGGAATAACAGCTGTATAGTGTGGATCCCAGCCTATGGAATAACAGCTGCACAGTGTGGATCCCAGCCTATGGAATAACAGCTGTATAGTGTGGATCCCAGCCTATAGAATAACAGCTGCACAGTGTGGATCCCAGCCTATAGAATAACAGCTGCACAGTGCAGATCCCAGCCTATAGAATAACAGCTGCATAGTGTGGATCCCAGCCTATAGAATAACAGCTGCACAGTGAGGATCCCAGCCTATAGAATAACAGCTGTATAGTGTGGATCCCAGCCTATGGAATAACAGCTGCACAGTGTGGATCCCAGCCTATAGAATAACAGCTGTATAGTGAGGATCCCAGCCTATGGAATAACAGCTGTATAGTGTGGATCCCAGCCTATAGAATAACAGCTGCATAGTGTGGATCCCAGCCTATAGAATAACAGCTGTATAGTGTGGATCCCAGCCTATAGAATAACAGCTGTATAGTGTGGATCCCAGCCTATAGAATAACAGCTGCATAGTGTGGATCCCAGCCTATAGAATAACAGCTGCATAGTGTGGATCCCAGCCTATAGAATAACAGCTGTATAGTGAGGATCCCAGCCTATAGAATAACAGCTGTATAGTGTGGATCCCAGCCTATAGAATAACAGCTGTATAGTGTGGATCCCAGCCTATAGAATAACAGCTTGCATAGTGTGGATCCCAGCCTATAGAATAACAGCTGTATAGTGAGGATCCCAGCCTATAGAATAACAGCTGTATAGTGTGGATCCCAGCCTATAGAATAACAGCTGTATAGTGTGGATCCCAGCCTATAGAATAACAGCTGCATAGTGTGGATCCCAGCCTATAGAATAACAGCTGCATAGTGAGGATCCCAGCCTATAGAATAACAGCTGTATAGTGAGGATCCCAGCCTATAGAATAACAGCTGTATAGTGTGGATCCCAGCCTATAGAATAACAGCTGCATAGTGTGGATCCCAGCCTATAGAATAACAGCTGCACAGTGAGGATCCCAGCCTATGGAATAACAGCTGTATAGTGTGGATCCCAGCCTATAGAATAACAGCTGTATAGTGAGGATCCCAGCCTATGGAACAACAGCTGTATAGTG
Source organism: Oncorhynchus nerka (assembly GCF_034236695.1). NCBI lineage: Eukaryota > Metazoa > Chordata > Actinopteri > Salmoniformes > Salmonidae > Oncorhynchus > Oncorhynchus nerka. The sequence goes on along the minus strand of NC_088422.1, from coordinate 6,445,010 downwards.
TGGATCCCAGCCTATAGAATAACAGCTGCACAGTGTGGATCCCAGCCTATAGAATAACAGCTGTATAGTGAGGATCCCAGCCTATAGAATAACAGCTGTATAGTGTAGATCCCAGCCTATAGAATAACAGCTGTATAGTGTGGATCCCAGCCTATAGAATAACAGCTGTATAGTGTGGATCCCAGCCTATAGAATAACAGCTGCATAGTGTAGATCCCAGCCTATAGAATAACAGCTGTATAGTGTGGATCCCAGCCTATAGAATAACAGCTGTATAGTGTGGATCCCAGCCTATAGACTAACAGCTGTATAGTGTGGATCCCAGCCTATAGAATAACAGCTGTATAGTGTGGATCCCAGCCTATAGAATAACAGCTGTATAGTGTGGATCCCAGCCTATAGAATAACAGCTGCATAGTGAGGATCCCAGCCTATAGAATAACAGCCTATAGAATAACAGCCTATAGAATAACAGCCTATAGAATAACAGCTGTATAGTGTGGATCGGATTGGTTTATTCTGCAATAGATGTCGTTCAATTGGTAACATACATTTTTTTGTCTTCTTCTAATGCCTCTTAAGGGGAAAGTCATCTAAAAATAACTGAATGTAATCAGATTACTTTACTGAGTTTGGGGGGAAATCCAAAAGTTACGTTACTGATTAAAACGTTGGACAGGTAACTAGTTAACGGTTTACAATTATAAAGTAACCTACCCAACCAAAACGAAACGATGAAACAGTAACGAGGAAGTGACGGCACAGTTTTAGATAGAACAAGCCGGTAAAAATAATACAGGCCGATTATCAAAATGTCTTCGCTGAGAGAGCAGGTCGTCAAGCAAAAACGGACTCGCCAGCTTTCGTTGTTTATGTAACATGGACATGATCCAAATGATGACATTGTGTGAAGACGCACACCATGTGAGCACCAGCTGACATTAAATTCATTTTTTTTTGTGTGTGTTTTTTTTGACTGCAGTCATATTAGGGGCGGCAGGGTAGCCTAGTGGTTAGAGTGTAGAGGTAGGGGCGGCAGGGTAGCCTAGTGGTTAGAGTGTAGAGGAGGCAGGGTAGCCTAGTGGTTAGAGTGTAGGGGAGGCAGGGTAGCCTAGTGGTTAGAGTGTAGGGGCGGCAGGGTAGCCTAGTGGTTAGAGTGTAGAGGTGGCAGGGTAGCCTAGTGGTTAGAGTGTAGGGGCGGCAGGGTAGCCTAGTGGTTAGAGTGTAGAGTGGTTGGCAGGGTAGCCTAGTGGTTAGAGTGTAGAGGGGGCAGGGTAGCCTAGTGGTGGTTAGAGTGTAGTGGAGGTGGCAGGGTAGCCTAGTGGTTAGAGTGTAGGGGCGGCAGGGTAGCCTAGTGGTTAGAGTGTAGAGGTGGCAGGGTAGCCTAGTGGTTAGAGTGTAGAGGGGGCAGGGTAGCCTAGTGGTTAGAGTGTAGAGGTGGTAGGGTAGCCTAGTGGTTAGAGTGTAGGGGCGGCAGGGTAGCCTAGTGGTTAGAGTGTAGGGGCGGCAGGGTAGCCTAGTGGTTAGAGTGTAGTGGGGCGGCAGGGTAGCCTAGTGGTTAGAGTGTAGGGGCGGCAGGGTAGCCTAGTGGTTAGAGTGTAGGGGCGGCAGGGTAGCCTAGTGGTTAGAGTGTAGGGGCGGCAGGGTAGCCTAGTGGTTAGAGTGTAGGGGCGGCAGGGTAGCCTAGTGGTTAGAGTGTAGAGGTGGCAGGGTAGCCTAGTGGTTAGAGTGTAGAGGTAGGGGTGGCAGGGTAGCCTAGTGGTTAGAGTGTAGAGGTGGCAGGGTAGCCTAGTGGTTAGAGTGTAGAGGCGGCAGGGTAGCCTAGTGGTTAGAGTGTAGAGGTGGCAGGGTAGCCTAGTGGTTAGAGTGTAGGGGCGGCAGGGTAGCCTAGTGGTTAGAGTGTAGAGGCGGCAGGGTAGCCTAGTGGTTAGAGTGTAGAGGTGGCAGGGTAGCCTAGTGGTTAGAGTGTAGAGGTGGCAGGGTAGCCTAGTGGTTAGAGTGTAGGGGCGGCAGGGTAGCCTAGTGGTTAGAGTGTAGGGGCGGCAGGGTAGCCTAGTGGTTAGAGTGTAGGGGCGGCAGGGTAGCCTAGTGGTTAGAGTGTAGGGGCGGCAGGGTAGCCTAGTGGTTAGAGTGTAGAGGTGGCAGGGTAGCCTAGTGGTTAGAGTGTAGAGGTGGCAGGGTAGCCTAGTGGTTAGAGTGTAGAGGTGGCAGGGTAGCCTAGTGGTTAGAGTGTAGAGGCGGCAGGGTAGCCTAGTGGTTAGAGTGTAGAGGTGGCAGGGTAGCCTAGTGGTTAGAGTGTAGGGGCGGCAGGGTAGCCTAGTGGTTAGAGTGTAGAGGTGGCAGGGTAGCCTAGTGGTTAGAGTGTAGGGGCGGCAGGGTAGCCTAGTGGTTAGAGTGTTGGACTAGTAACCTGAAGTTTGCGAGTTCAAACCCCCGAGCTGACAAGGTACAAATGTGTCGTTCTGACCCTAAACAGGCAGTTAACCCACTGTTCCTAGGCCGTCATTGAAAATAAGAATTTGTTCTTAACTGACTTGCCTAGTAAAATAAATAAAAAAATAGTTGAATCAAAGGAACTCCCATGAATACAATTGATTGAACACTTCAATTTTTATTGTTTTACATATAGCCTACAGTAACAAACTAATTAAAATGCTATTGTTATTATTTAAAAATATATTTGTTTGTATTCTAATGTTAATCTAAGATCTTCATAAACACAGCCAAATTAGAATTTTATTTTGCGGTAACATATATGAAATGAATAAATTCCACTGTTTGAATGATTGCTCATTAGCATGAAGGGGGATTGTAATAACAAATATAATTCAGAAAACATTCATGATTTTTTTTATAAGTGTTTTTACATAATAACCATAAACAATTTCAGTAGCACAGACAGGTGTCACATGTCATATTTTTATTTATTTTATATATAATATACATACATACACACACATTTGCGACTTTATCAATCAATTTGCTTGTTTATGGGTTGTTGTTGAGTGTATGTGTAAGGGTTGGATGTGTGTAGAGTCAGTGCAAACAGTCTCTAAGGGGAAGGTCTGTGCAGGGAGACCACCAGGTTAGCTGTTCAGCAGTCTGATGGCCTGGTGGTAGAAGCTGTCTCGGAGCCTATTGGTCCAAAACCTGACGCTCCGGGTACCAGATGGTAAGACAGTGAACAGCCCATGGGCTCGGTGAGGGCACGGCTCGTCCCCAATGAAGTGCGCATCACCCTCTGTAGAGCATTTGAAGACAGTGCAGTTGCCGAACCAGGGAGGTCGGTCAAGATGCTCTCGATGGTGCAGCTGTAGAACATCTTGAGGTTCTTAGGGGCCAAATCTCTTCAGTTGCCTGATGTTGAAGAGACGCCGTTGCAACTTCTTCACCACAGTGTCGGTTTGATTGGTCCATGTCAGGTCCTCTATGATGTGCACGAAGAGGAACTTAAACACGGTTTAGTAGGCTAAGCAAACTTCTACCCATGCAGACGTTATTTACCCTGCTGTACTTAACATTGCATGACATCAGACTTTAGGGACAGCTTGACATGTGAAGGGTTTTGTGTGCGAGCTGTAGGAATGAATCTCTTCCTTCGGATCAGTTATGTCTGAATTTCCCAAGGACTCTAGGTTAATAGCGGAGGCTGCTTTTTCTGTTCTACAATTCTGACATGGATGGCCCTTGGAGATAATTGAAATTCTCTTGATAAATTCATTATTCCTAGAAAAATAAATAGGATGTGAGTTTCATTTCGTTGCTGCTCTGTTACTGAAGGAAAACAATTTGGACTTTGATGTGTTGCCCAAGCGAATCCGTCCGTTGCTTCCCCCTTTCCAGTTACCTCCCACTCACTCGTTTCTGTCCCGTTTTGCAGCGGTATGTCTGTCTGTCTCTCAGAATTTTTGGCAGTGGCACCAGTAAGCAGTTTCCCCCCCGCATATTGGAAGTGCTGGGTTATTGTGCCCCCAGAACGCAGCTGAAATCTGCTCCAGTCAGAACCAGATGGCTGCGTTCACAGAACGGTCCATCACTCCTGCTACCCACCATATGACATTCACACATAGGGGAGCCAGAACCATCTCCACTACTCCCCCATGCCTGCCAAGACTGGGGCGCCTCCACTTTGGGTGACTACTCAATCAGCCAAGTCCCCAAAGAGAAAAGGGCTTCAACAACCAAAAGAAAACAAAAAATGTATTATTTTGAGTAGTATAACTCAAATACAATAAAAAAGCGGGTTTTGTGGAACGGGTTTAAGTGGAATGGGAAAAACTTTGCCAAATGTACAAGGTGTATATTCCAGAAAACCTAAATTATGCTCGTGTTTGTGTGGGCATATTTCTCGACGTGAAAATTAATTCACTGTGAAAACTGCAATTCCAACCAAATTGGCAAGCAAGTGTGTATCTGGATTTTGTTTGGTGCAGATGCCTTGAGAAAGTACACTTGTATTTTTAAGAAATCTTTTAATTTAATATATTTCTTTATATTAAAAAAACTTTTTAAAAAACAAGAGAGGGTGTTGGGTGGATTGGGATAAAGGGAAAAGATGCGTCTCTGTGACAATTAAGTCATCCTCTACTTTTCCACAGTCGGGTGTACTTGGTTTCAGTGCTAGCCGTGATCCTGGCAGTGTTCTTTACCCAGATCCACACGCCCCCCCCCACCCCACCCCCCTCACTAACTCAGTGGCAGCAATTCCGCGTCATCTCCTGCAGCGTGGACAGCTATGGCCTCATTCCCACTGTACATTGGAACTGGCTCTTCAGAACTCGTACAAGTCCGGATAACTTTCGACCAAAATCAAAAATTTTAATCCCCCTTCCAGACATCCCAGTTGAAGGATAAATTAAATTAGGAGGGAATCCTCTAGTCGGAGTCCTCCGACGTGGGTTTATTTTGTCTATGTTAATAAAGCTTGAAGATACAGGCCCGGAAATGTAGACGGGAAGACTGAGGACAGGGATACAGCATAAAGGGATACAGTATAAAGGGATACAGTATAAAAAGTGAACGGGGAATCAAGCCGCCAACTTCCTGGACACGTGTGTTCAGAGGGTGGCGGCAGTAACCAACCAGGTTTCTGGGAAAACCAGACATTCTTGGGAAAGTTACCGGTGGTTCATTGACCTAATTCAACGTATGCTACTGCACTACAGCTGGATTGTCTTATATTCCTCATGTTCTGGGGATGTATGTGATCGTTGCCTTGGAGACGTAAAGGACAAAGGCTAAGGTTCCTGAGTTAACCCCTTTGTCAATACATTGTTTTCCTCCCTTGATTTCTTGCATCCCTCTCTCCTCATCGTCTTTAAATACATTTGGAGAAGGTGTGAGGGGACTTTTGGCAAGCGAGTAGATGGGATGCAAGGACATCACAGAAAAATAAAATTGAGAGAGAGAGCCTAAAATTTCATTTCGGGTTCCCTCGTTGTCATGGTGATGAACCTGGTTTGGAGAACACACATTCTCGGGTTTGTCTTTGTAAACCCATTCATCATTACCATAAGTTCTGGTGTTCCCTCTCTCAGGTCAGTTGAACTACCTGGGCTCCAGCCACCAGGTGTAGCATGTTCTGTTGATCGTGAGGTTCGACTGGTGGCACCAGGCTGCCCTCTTCATCTAGTCCCACCGACACAGCTTCCCCTGCACAGACCTCATCGTACATACATAGGACTGTCAATGGTAGACTACCCACTAGGAATGCTGACACTACTCACATCACACCTACAGTAGGGGACTACTGCCAAGATGACACAGAGCATGCCTAGGACTGTTGCCCCAAAGAGGGACGCAGATAAGCTTGAGATCCCACTTCTAGGACTACCCAGCCCAGAATACCTGCAGCACACCTAGGTCTGCCCAGCCCAGAATACCTGCAGCACACCTAGGTCTGCCCAGCCCAGAATACCTGCAGCACACCTAGGTCTGCCCAGCCCAGAATACCTGCGGAACACCTAGGACTGTCCAGAAAACCTGCAGCACACCTAGGACTGCCCAGTCCTGCACACCTAGGACTGCCCAGTATTGCACACCTAGGACTGCCCAGTATTGCACACCTAGGACTTCCCAGTCCTGCACACCTAGGACTGCCCAGCCCTACACACCTAGGACTGCCCAGCCCAGCCCTACACACCTAGGACTGCCCAGCCCAGCCCTACACACCTAGGACTGCCCAGCCCAGCCCTACACACCTAGGACTGCCCAGCCCAGCCCAGCCCTACACACCTAGGACTGCCCAGCCCAGCCCTACCCAGCCCAGCCCTACACACCTAGGACTGCCCAGCCCAGCCCAGCTCTACACACCTAGGACTGCCCATCCCAGCCCTACACACCTAGGACTGCCCAGCCCAGCCCTACACACCTAGGACTGCCCAGCCCAGCCCTACACAACTAGGACTGCCCAGCCCTACACACCTAGGACTGCCCAGCCCTACACACCTAGGACTGCCCAGCCCTACACACCTAGGACTGCCCAGCCCTACACACCTAGGACTGCCCAGCCCTACACACCTAGGACTGCCCAGCCCTACACACCTAGGACTGCCCAGCCCTACACACCTAGGACTGCCCAGCCCAGAATACCTGCAGCACACCTAGGACTGCCCAGCCCAGAATACCTGCGGAACACCTAGGACTGCCCAGTCCAGAATACCTGCGGAGCACCTAGGACTGTCCAGAATACCTGCAGCACACCTAGGACTGCCCAGCCCTGTACGCCTGCAGCACACCTAGGACTGCCCAGCCCGGAACGCCTAGGACTGCCCAGCCCGGAACGCCTAGGACTGCCCAGCCCAGCACACCTAGGACTGCCCAGCCCAGCACACCTAGGACTGCCCATCCCTACACACCTAGGACTGCCCAGTATTGCACACCTAGGACTGCCCAGTATTGCACACCTAGGACTGCCCAGTCCTGCACACCTAGGACTGTCCAGAAAACCTGCAGAACACCTAGGACTGACCAGCCCAGAATACCTGCAACTGACCAGCCCAGAATACCTGCAACACACCTAGGACTGCCCAGCCCAGCCCTACACACCTAGGACTGCCCAGCCCAGCCCTACACACCTAGGACTGCCCAGCCCAGCCCTACACACCTAGGACTGCCCAGCCCAGCCCTACACACCTAGGACTGCCCAGCCCTGCACGCCTAGGACTGCCCAGCCCTACACACCTAGGACTGCCCAGCCCAGCCCTGCACACCTAGGACTGCCCAGCCCAGCCCTGCACACCTAGGACTGCCCAGCCCATCCCTACACACCTAGGACTGCCCAGCCCAGCCCTACACACCTAGGACTGCCCATCCCAGCCCTACACACCTAGGACTGCCCAGCCCTGCACGCCTAGGACGGCCCAGTCCAGAATACCTGCAGCACACCTAGGACTGTCCAGAATTAAGACTTCCTTTCACTGGAACTAAGGGGCCTAGTACGAACCATGAACAGCCCCAGACCATGATTCCTTCTCCACCAAACTGTACAGTTGGCACAAGGCAATGGGGCAGGTAGCGTTCTCCTTCCGGTTACTAGTCCAACGCTCTAACCACTAGGCTACGCTGCCGCTGGTAGCGTTCTCCTTCCGGTTACTAGTCCAACGCTCTAACCACTAGGCTACGCTGCCGCCGGTAGCGTTCTCCTGGCATCCGCCAAAACCAGATTCATCTGTCGGACTGCCAGATGGTGAAGCATGATTCATCACTCCAGAGAACGTGTTTCCACTGCTCCAGAGTCCAATGGCGGTGAACTTTACACCACTCCAGCCGACGCTTGGCATTGCGTATTGTGATTTTAGGCTTGTGTGCGTGCGGCCACGGAAAGCTCCCAACAAAATGTTATTGTGCTGACATTGCTTCCAGAGGCAGTTTGGAACTTGGTAGTGAGTGTTGAAACCGAGGACAGAGTATTTTTATGCGCTACGCGCTTCCGCACTCGGTTGTCCTGCTCTGTGAGCTTGTGTGGCCTACCACTTCGCGGCTGAGCCGTTGTTGCTCCTAGACGTTTCCACTTCACAATAACATCAGTGCCACGTTGAAAGTCACTGAATTCTACTGCCAATGTTTGTTTATGGAGATTGCATGGCTGTGTGCTCGCTTTTATACACCGGCCAGCAACAGGTGTGACTGTTTTTGAAAGTATGTCCGCATATTTTTGTATATACAGTACCAGTCAAAAGTTTGGACACATACTCATTCAACAGTTTTTACTATTTTCTACATGGTAGAATAATAGAGAAGACATCAAAACTATGAAATAACATATGTAATCATGTAGTAACCCCAAAAATTGTTAAGCTAACCGAAATATATTTTATATTCTTCAAAGTCACCACCCTTTTGCCTTAACAGCTTTACACAATCTTGACATTCTCTCAACCAGCTTCACCCGGAATGCTTTTCAGGTTCCCACATTTTCTGAGCACTTGTTGGCTGCTTTTCCTTCACTCTGTGGTCCAACTCATCCCAAACCATCTCAATTAGGCTTGAGCTCGGGTGATTGTGGAGGCCAGGTCATCTGATACAGCACTCCATCACTCTCCTTGGTCAAATAGCAACCAAGGGGTGTGTTGGGTCATTGTCCTGTTGAAAAACAAATGATAATCCTACTAAGAGCAAACCAGATGGGATGGCATATCGCCGCAAAATGCTGTGGTAGCCATGGTGGTTAAATGTGCCTTGAATATATATATATTTTTTAAACAACTGAATGTCAGCAGCAAAGCACCCCCACACCATCACACCTCCTCTTCCATGCTTCACGGTGGGAACCACACACGCCGAGATCATCCGTTCACCTACTCTGCATCTCACAAAAACACGACGGTTGGAACCAAAAAAGCACACCTGTTAATTGAAATGTATTCCAGGTACCTACCTCATGAAGCTGGTTGAATTTCAAGATTGTGCAAAGTTGTTATCAAAGCAAAGGGTGGCTACTTTGAAGAATCTCAAATATAAAATATATGTTCATTTGTTTAACACTTTTTTTGGTTACTACATGATCCCATAGGTGTTATTTCATAGTTTTGATATCTTCACTATTTTTTTTTTTTTACAATGGAGACAGTAAAAGTAAAGAAAGACCCTTGAACTTATACACAGACAAACACGAGACGTGTGGCAGGGTCTACAGTCAATCACGGATAACAAAAAAGAAAACCAGTCACGGACATTGATGTCTTGCTTCCAGACAAATTAGACAACTTCTTTGCTCGCTGAGGACAATGCAGTGCCACTGACACAGCCCCCTACTAAAGCCTGTGGGCTCTCCTTCACCGTGGCCAACTTGAGTAAAACATTTAAACATGTTAACACTCACAAGGCTGCCGGCCCAGACGGGCATCCCTAGCCGTTTCCTCAGAGCATGCGCAGACCAGCTGGCTGGTGTGTTTATGGACATATTCAATCTCTCCCTATCCCAGTCTGCTGTCTCCTCATGCTTCAAGATGGCCAACATTGTTCCTGCTCCCAAGAAGGCAAAGGTGACTGAACTAAATGACCATCTCCCTGTAGCACTCACCTCTGTCATCATGAAGTGCTTTGAGAGACTAGTCAAGGACCATATCACCTCCACCTTACCTGACACCCTAGACCCACTCCGATTTGATAACCGCCCCAATAGGTCCACTGACGATGCAGTCACCATCACACTGCCCCATCCCATCTGGACAAGAGGAATACCTATGTAAGAATGCTGTTCATTGACTACAGCTCAACATTTAATATCATAGTACCCTCCAAGCTCATCATTAAGCTTGAGACCCTGGGTTTCGACCCCGCCCTGTGTAACTGGGTCCTGGACATTTGAAGGGCCACCCCCAGGTGGTGAGGGTAGGTAACAACATCTCCACCCCGCTGATCCTCAACACTGGGGCCCCACAAGGGTGCCTTCTCATCCCTATCCTGTACTCCCTGTTCACCCATGACTGCGTGGCCACGCACGCCTCCAACTCAATCATCAAGTTTGCAGACGACACTACAGTGGTAGTGAGGGCCCACAGAGTATGGTGTCAGGAAAATAACCTCTTACTCAAACAAAACAATCCACATCGACGGGACAGTAGTGGAGAAGGTGGGAAAGTTAAGATCCTCGGCGTACACATGACGGACAAACTGAAATGGTCCACCCACACAGACAGCATGGTGAAGAACGCGCAACAGCACCTCTTCAACCTCAGGAGGCTGAAGAAATTTGGCTCGTCATCTAAAACTTTTACAGATGCACAATCGAGAGCACCCCGTCGGGCTGTATCACCGCCTGGTACGGCAACTGCTCCGCCCTCAACCGTAAGGCTCTCCAGAGGGTAGTGAGGTCTGCACAACGCATCACCGGGGCAAACTACCCGCCCTCCAGGACACCTACACCACCCGATGTCACAGGAAGGCCAAAAAGATCATCAAGGACAACAGCCACCCGAGCCACTGCCTGTTCACCCCGCTATCATCCAGAAGGCGAGGTCAGTACAGGTGCATCAAAGCTGGGGACCGAGAGACTGAAAAACAGCTTCTATCTCAAGGCCATCAGACTGTTAAACAGCCACCACTAACATTGAGTGGCTGCTGGCAACATACAGACTCAAATCTTTTGCTACTTTAATAAAAGGACTTAATAAAGGAAGGTATCACTAGTCATCTTAAATAACGTCACTTTAATGTTTACATACCCTACATTACTCATCTCATATGTATATACTGTTCTATACCATCTACTGAATCTTGCCTATGCCGTTCGGCCATCACTTATCCATATATTTACATGTACATATTCTTATTCATCCCTTACACTTGTGTGTATAAGGTAGTTGTTGTGAATTTGTTAGGTATTACTGCACTGTCGGAACTAGAAGCACAAGCATTTCGCTACACTCACATTAACATCTGCTAACTATGTGTATGTGACAAATAAAATGTGATTTGATTCGACTTCAGAGCCTTCGGAAAGTATTACGACCCCTTGACCCTTTCTAAAAATAGATTGTTTTTAAATGTAAGAATTTTGGAACTACCAAGATTCTACCTAGAGCTGGCCGCCAGGCAAAACTGACCAATCAGGGGAGGCCGGTCAGGGAGGTGACCAAGAACTCAATGGTCACTGACAGAGCTCCAGACTTTCACTGTGGAGATGGGAGAACCTTCCAGGACAACCATGTCTGCAGCACTCCACCAATCAGGCCTTTATGCGTCTCTGCGTGTGGCGTGAAGATGGTCTAGTTTTAGCGCCCCCTGTATTTCCCTTTCTTCATGGGAATGAAGGGGATTTGGGCCTCGTCTGGGAGCAACATTATCTCCTTCCTGTCAGACTCATTAAAGAAGAAAAAAATTGTCCAGGTGGAGATGAGTAATCGCTGGTCTGATGTCCAGAAGCTCTTTTCAGTCATGAGAGACAGTAGCATCAATATTACGTACAAAATAAATTAAAAACAATGCTAAAAAAAAATAAACACAGGAGTAAAACTGCAGCCATCCCCTCCGACGCCATTCAGTTGGTCAGGAGTAAAACTGCAGCCATCCCCTCCGACGCCATTCAGTTGGTCAGGAGTAAAACTGCAGCCATCCCCTCCGACACCATTCAGTTGGTCAGGAGTAAAACTGCAGCCATCCCCTCCGACGCCATTCAGTTGGTCAGGAGTAAAACTGCAGCCATCCCCTCCGACGCCATTCAGTTGGTCAGGAGTAAAACTGCAGCCATCCCCTCCGACGCCATTCAGTTGGTCAGGAGTAAAACTGCAGCCATCCCCTCCGACGCCATTCAGTTGGTCAGGAGTAAAACTGCAGCCATCCCCTCCGACGCCATTCAGTTGGTCAGGAGTAAAACTGCAGCCATCCCCTCCGACGCCATTCAGTTGGTCAGGAGTAAAACTGCAGCCATCCCCTCCGACGCCATTCAGTTGGTCAGGAGTAAAACTGCAGCCATCCCCTCCGACGCCATTCAGTTGGTCAGGAGTAAAACTGCAGCCATCCCCTCCAGAGTAAAACAGCCATTCAGTTGGTCAGGAGTAAAACTGCAGCCATCCCCTCCGACGCCATTCAGTTGGTCAGGAGTAAAACTGCAGCCATCCCCTCCGACGCCATTCAGTTGGTCAGGAGTAAAACTGCAGCCATCCCCTCCGACGCCATTCAGTTGGTCAGGAGTAAAACTGCAGCCATCCCCTCCGACGCCATTCAGTTGGTCAGGAGTAAAACTGCAGCCATCCCCTCCGACGCCATTCAGTTGGTCAGGAGTAAAACTGCAGCCATCCTCCGACGCCATTCAGTTGGTCAGGAGTAAAACTGCAGCCATCCCCTCCGACGCCATTCAGTTGGTCAGGAGTAAAACTGCAGCCATCCCCTCCGACGCCATTCAGTTGGTCAGGAGTAAAACTGCAGCCATCCCCTCCGACATCATTCAGTTGGTCAGGAGTAAAACTGCAGCCATCCCCTCCGACATCATTCAGTTGGTCAGGAGTAAAACTGCAGCCATCCCCTCCGACACCATTCAGTTGGTCAGGAGTAAAACTGCAGCCATCCCCTCCGACATCATTCAGTTGGTCAGGAGTAAAACTGCAGCCATCCCCTCCGACACCATTCAGTTGGTCAGGAGTAAAACTGCAGCCATCCCCTCCGACACCATTCAGTTGGTCAGGAGTAAAACTGCAGCCATCCCCTCCGACACCATTCAGTTGGTCAGGAGTAAAACTGCAGCCATCCCCTCCGACACCATTCAGTTGGTCAGGAGTAAAACTGCAGCCATCCCCTCCGACACCATTCAGTTGGTCAGGAGTAAAACTGCAGCCATCCCCTCCGACACCATTCTTTTTTCTTACATGTGGACTTTTATTGCTCATGAGTTATGAATAAAAATCAATATAGCCAGCAGAGGGCTCTAAAAATGTGCTTTACATGACTTTTCCAAGGACGACAACACACATTTAATCAAACTTGTTTATTGCATTATTAGACAGCAGTATAGCATGATAAATACAAAACAAGATTAACCTTAAATAAAAAATGAAACGTAAAATGTTAAACCACAGGGTTCCATAGGCTAGATGAATAAGGCAGCTACGAGCTTTTTTCAGTCAAAGTTAATGTGCCAAAGTTTGGTACATATCGTCACTGTCTGAGAATCATCTCATCTCCTAAACAAACTTTTCAGGAAATTCAAAAAAATATATAAATATATATATTTTTTAATCCATATTTTTCCCCTTCATGAACATACAATTATGAAACTTCTAAAGCCATTTTGAATAGCTTCTTGATCCGAGTAGATTGAGAGTTACTGCTTTCAATAGAATGAAAACTAATAATAATAATAATGGTGTTACGGGGTTATCAGACAGCGACATGTCCTTTCTGTAGCCTCAGATTCATAATTGCCATAATTACTAGCCAATGGAAGAGTCGACGCTGAAAGTGCTAGTAATTTAAACAATTTGGACACATGACCTGATTCTAATTTAGACTACAAGTAAATGGTAGGAGATTTGGCATGGTTTATGTTACCAAAGACAGAAGACTGTCTCAAGAGGTGGAAGTAGTCAGATATATTATATTCCATATCGCCATGTAGGAAAAATGGGTTGTGTTTTTCCCCTAATTCAAAAATGATAATGATTTTCATTTATTTATTGGTTTGAGGTAAAAGATCACATTAAAACAGTACTTATTGACAAGTTCAAAGTCTGGAATTAAACCTAAAATGAAAAATCCTAAATAAAATAATTTTAAAAAAGAGTCATCTTTAAAAAGAAATTAAACAAACCCGAATGAATCCCTTTCATTCTAGTGAATATATTGCAATAAAAAATCCCAACAAACTAAATGAGCTGTTATCTACTACTGTAAGTAGACTAAATGAAAAAAAAGAATATATATATATATATATATATATATATATATATATATATATATATATATATATAGAAATGAAAGGGTCTAAGAAGGGTGAAATGACAAAGTGATAAAGGCTCTGAAACGAATCCCTCCGTTGACACAAAAGGCAATGTTAACCATTTGGCTAAGGAAATGGCCTACGAGGTACTGTGCAGCAAGGCCGAGAATGTTTATAAGGCTTTATGGTGCTAAATCAAATATTATTGGTAGATCATGGAGGCCACAATCTTTACAAAAAAAAAAAATACAAAAAAAAAAGTGTTGTTTTTGCAGCAACTCAAGCGATCTGAAAACTGAGTTGTTTTCTTGTTGTTTGACACAGTATGATCTTGAGTGAAAACCAAAAATCGATCTCCATGTCTCACGAGACACGTATTGCGACGCAGCATAAAAGGCTTGTCAGCTAACAGGTGAAGGAAATTCATACAGAACCTGAAATAAAACTCAGCCACAAGTTTATGTTGGTTTTTGTTAATCCCAAAGTCCAGGTATTCATGTATTAAAATATCCTTCGGGGGGGGGGGGGAGGCATTGGAAACACATTAGCGCAGTTGCCGATCGCGGTTAAATTTGGCTGGAAATAGAATCAACTACCACACCACCAAGCTAGTTGACATCCCTTGGAAGGGAATATCTCCCCGGGACTCCATATGCTTGGTGTAACACAGCAGTGTGTGTGGCAGGAAGACTAGCAGACATTCACTGTTTGGAAGGGAACGGTGCAGCTCCGAAAGGATCCAGCTCTACTGGCTGTGACGGCTGCTGTTCAGGCCCAGGCTGCTCCACCAGTTCTGTGAAGGGTACCGCTCCAAAGTCATCCATGATGTTCCCATCCCCAAACGCATCATGGAGGGAGCTAGTCCGAGGCCTGCCATTGGCCGAACCCATGTCTGCCTTGCTGTCCCCCAGAAGTCCTTGGTACTGGTTAAGTCGGCTGCCATCCTGAGGACCAAAGGGATTGGCTCCGAAGGGGTCGACCTCATGAGGAAGGCTAGGCAGGGAAGCCCCTTTGTCTTTGTCGGCGTCTGCCATCGTTACGCCGCCGACGCCGATGTTCTCCTTGGAGTCTGAGGTGCTGAGGAACTCGTTGGAGCTCTGGGAGTCCCTCCTGCCGACCTTCTTGTGCCGGCGGACGCGCTCGGGGGTTCGGAAGCCGGGCTTGTTGTTCTTGCGACCGCCAGTGGGTGTGCCGTGGTGGCGCTTGCCATTGCTGCCACCGCTGGTGCCACCAGAGAACTTCCTCTGACGTGAGGACAACTTCTGGAGGCTACGCTGCTTCATCCTCTGCTGCTGGGGGCTGAGAGAATTCTCCAAGGCTGGACGGAAGATGTCCTCGGCACTCCTGGAGGTGGTTGGTGGCAGACCCGTGGGGCCGGGCTGGAAGGGAGAGAAGCCGAACGGGTCGATGCTTTCAGGGGACACCGGCGGAGTCCGACCCATAGAGAAGTCGCTGCTTCCAGTCTTGCCAGATTTGGAGAGGTTCCGGCTGAACGGAGCCTTAGTGAAGACGTCTAACTCGTCCACGGCCTGGCTGGGCTGGTTGACTATGGCCTCCTGGCTCACCTGCCTGAAGGGAGCCGCGGAGAAGATGTCTGCGCTTTCTGTTGGAGCTGCCGCTGGAAGAAAGAAGGGCACAGCACCAAACACATCCTCACCAAACACGTCCACAATGCCACCGACACAAGGGGAAGCTCTAACAGCAACCACACCAGGTGACACGGGAGACGTAATTGTGATTAGTGTGTCTTCTGACTCCAATCTCGGACTTCCCTCATGTGTGGCAGTAGCCACTCCTCCTTTTAGCTTCCTAGTAAGTCCTTCCTTAACCTTCCTGGGTTCATAGTCTGAGTCGGAGCTGTGTTTGTCGTACTCTTCCTCTGAGTCCATCAGCAGAGGCCTATGTCCCAGCATCTCCGTTTCCTCCAAATCTTCCAGTTCGTTGAAGAACTCTCTGTGCTTGTTGTTCAGACCTTCGTCGTCGTCCGGGTCGTCTTCCTCCTCGCTGCTCTTAGGGGAAGGAGGATCTGACTCAAAGTCACTGTCTGATTCGTCACCACCTGGTATGCGAGTCGTTTGTGAACCGCCGATAGGAGAGTTTCTCCTCCTACTTGGTTTGTGCTCCTTTGCCACCGGAGGTTGCAGCACTTCCTCAAGACCCACAGGAACAGGTACGGGGGCAGCGACGGGGTTACTGAGCTCTTCAATAGGCTGATCAGTTATCACCGCCACACTAGAACCTGTTGGATTGAAGCAGACAAGAGAATGTTGTTAAAAGTCAATTACCGGTACCAAGAAGCCTAAACACCCAAAGCTATATTCAATGTCAGTAACCAAATATACAGTGCCTTGCAAAAGTAGTCATCACCCTTGGTGTTTTTCCTATTTTGTTGCATTACAACCTGTAATTGAAGTGGATTTTTATTTGGATTTCATGTAATGGACATACACAAAATAGTCCAAAGTCCAAAAAATGGTTTCAAGAAATTTCTAAAAAAAATGAAGTGGTGCATGTGTATTCACCCCTTCGCTATGAAGCCCCTAAATAAGATCTGGTGCCACCAATTACCTTCAGAAGTCACATAATTAGTTCAATAACGTCCACCGGTGTGCAATCTAAGTGTCACATGATCTCAGTATATACACACACACACACACACACACCTGTTCTGAAAGGCCCCAGAGTCTGCAAGACCACCAAGCAAGCGGCACCATGAAAACCAAGGAGCTCTCCAAACAGGTCAGGGACAAAGTTGTGGAGATGTACAGATCAGGGTTGAGTTATAAAAAAATATCAGAAACTTTGAACATTCCACGGAGCAGCATTAAATCAATTATTATTAAAAAATGGAAAGAATATGGCACCACAACAAACCCGCCCACAAACTCACAGACCAGGCAAAGAGGGCATTAATCAGAGAGGCAACAAAGAGACAAAAGATAACCCTGAAGGAGCTGCAAAGCTCCACAGCATAAATTGGAGTATCTGCCCATAAGAACACTTTAAGCCATAACACTCCACAGAGTTGGGCTTTACAGAAGAGTGGCCAGAAAAAAGCCACTGCTTCAAGAAAAAAAATTCAAACACATTTGGTGTTTGCCAAAAGGCATGTGGGAGACTCCCCAAACATATGGAAGAAGGTACTCTGGTCAGATGAGACTAAAATTGAGCTTTTTGGCCATCAAGGAAAACACTGTCTGGCACAAACCCAACACCTCTCATCACCCCGAGAACACCATCCCCACATTGAAGCATGGTGGTGGCAGCATCATGCTGTGGGTATGTTTTTCATTGGCAGGGAAACTGGTCGGAATCGAAGGAATGATGGCGCTAAATACAGGGAAATTCTTGAGGGAAACCTGTTTCAGTCTTCCAGAGATTTGACACTGGGACGGAGGTTCACCTGCCAGCAGGACAATGAACCTAAGCATACTGGTAAAGCAACACTCAAGTGGTTTAAGGGGAAACATGTAAATGTCTTGGAATGGCCTAGTCAAAGCCCAGACCTCAATCCAATTGAGAATCTGTGGTATGACTTAAAGATTGCTGTACACCAGCAGAACCCATCCAACTTGAAGGAGCTGGAGAAGTTTTGCCTTGAAGAATGGGCAAAAATCCCAGTGGCTAGATGTGCCAAGCTTATAGAGACATATCTCAAGAGACTTGCACCTGTAATTTGCTCTAAAAAGTATTGACTTCGGGGGGGGGGGGGGGGGGGGGTGAATAGTTAACACACAAGATGTTTGTCTTATTTCTTGTTTTTTTTTCACTATTAAAAATATTTTCTTCACTAAACTAAACTCACTAAACTCATATTGTCTACGTTTTCTGTAACATTTTATTTAGTGCATGGATTTAAGATACATTTGGAAAAAATTGAATTGTTCATAAGTTTATTGTTGTGGAAATTGTTGCATTTTGTGCTTCCCGGGTGGCGCTAAGGCACTGCATCGCAGTGCTAGCTATGCCACCAGAGATTCTGGTTCAGCTCGGGCTGTCGCAGCCGGCGACCGGGAGGCCCATGGGGTGGAGCACAAATGGCCCAGCATCGTCCGGGTTAGGGAGGGTTTGGCCGGCAGGGATATCCTTGTCTCATCGCGCACTAGCGACTCCTGTGGCGGGCCGAGCGCAGTGCACGTTAACCAGGTCGCCAGGTTTACGGTGTTTCCTCCGACACATTGGTGCGGCTGGCTTCCCGGGTTGGATGGGCGTTGTGTCAAGAAGCAGTGCGGCTTGGTTGGGTTTTGTTTCGGAGGACGCATGGCTCTCGACCTTCGCCACTCCTGAGTCTGTACAGGAGTTGCAGCGATGAGACAAAAACGAACTACTACTACCGATTGGATACCACGAAATTGGGGGAAAAAAAGGGGTAAAATTGTTGTATTTGATATTTTATTCAGTATAAGAAGATTGAAACCTGGAAATGTATTTGCTGATCTTTTAGAAAAACTTAGATTACAAAAGAAAAAGTTTAAAAAACAATTAATTAAAAAATACCAAACCCAGCAGGTCAAACGCTACCATATGGGGCTGGGGAGTAATTTAATTTAACGTTTTGAATTTCTCCCCAGCTTGTTGTCAGGAGAGACCAGGGTCAAACGCTACCATGTTCAGGGACACATTATTCAATTTCTGTGGAACTTGTTCAGTTTATGTCTCAGTTGTTGAATGTTATGTTCGTTCAAATATTTACACGTTAAGTTTGCTGAAAAACGCAGTTGACAGTGAGAGGACGTTTCTTTTTTTTTGCTGAGTTTATGTATAAATAAATAACTTTGTGATTAAGGATTCTCAATACCCAGTCAATCATCGTGTTGCTTCATTTCATTATCAGAACAAAAAATCCCGTTCCGTGAGCTTGTAGCCTACCACTTCATGGCTGAGCCGTTTTTGCTCCTAGACGTTTCCACTTCACAATAAAAGCACTTAAGAGCAGCTCTAGCAAAAATTGGACGAACTGACTTGGTGGAAAGGTGACATCCTATGACGGTGCCACGTTGAAAGTCACTGAGCTCTTCAGTCAGGCCTTTCTACTGCCAATGTTTGTCTATGGAGATTGCATGGCTGTGTGCTCGATTTTATACACCAGTCAGCATTATTCATCTCATATGCATACGTATATTCTGTACTCTACATCATCGACTGCATCCTTATGTAATACATGTATCACTAGCCACTTTAACTATGCCACTTTGTTTACATACTCATCTCATATGTATATACTGTACTCGATACCATCTACTGTATGCTGCTCTGTACCATCACTCATTCATATATCCTTATGTACATATTCTTTATCCCCCTTACACTGTGTATAAGACAGTAGTTTTGGAATTGTTAGTTAGATTACTTGTTGGTTATCACTGCATTGTCGGAACTAGAAGCACAAGCATTTCGCTACACTCGCATTAACATCTGCTAACCATGTGTATGTGACAAATAACATTTGATTTGATTTGATTTATGAAATAGCCAAATCCACTATATATATATATATATATATAAATAAATAAAGTATCTTACATAACTATTCTAGATTGTTTGTTGGAATGACTCATAACCAATTCACATTTACGGAGCAGGAAGTGACTCCATAATAGATAGGGGTCTTTCCACTGCCACCAAACCAAATGTAGCTGTCCGTAGCTAACGAAGAGAAATACTCGTACGAGTTACGAGATACATTCGCATGATAAAAATACCTCTTACCATACTATTAGGAGAAACATCGTGTTACATTCTACTGATCATTATTAAGAGATGTTTTAGTTATACAATTAATTTTTGGGGGGTTGGGCTGTAGCTCGAATACACCTCTGTAAGTAAAAGTCCAACCACAAAATAATAAACCACATTTGAGGCAAATCTCCTTAATTAACATTAGCTTTTGAGACTGAAGGCCACTGAAAACTATATCAACATGGCGAGTTTCAAATGAGTTTAATAAAGATAAATATAATTACAAATGTCAACAACAACAAAAAATAACGGTCAAAACAAAACAAACAAACAAAATCACTACTTTTACCTAACTACTTTTTTTACTTTTACTCTTCATTAACAAGATGTGTTACACACCAACTGTTCGGCTCTAACTTGCTAATAATTATATATTCCATCTGACCATTGAAATCCTCTGTTGTTGCAGCAAAAGACTGCAGTTACGCAACACGGCCTGTATTCACAAAGCATCTAAGGCTAGGTTTTGCTGATCTAGGATCAGTTTAGCCTTTTAGATCATAATGAATCATCCTATATTGTCGGTGGGAAAGATGTGCAGCACTGCTGCTCAGATTTCACAACCTCTTGGGTTTATTAGGGTTTATGTGGGATAGAACAGTGTGGTTTGGACTACAGAAGAGAGGGTACTTCCATACTACAGTGTTGGAGCAGGACAGGAAGGGGACTTGCCTGCACTAGACAGGAAGGGGGAGGAGCCAAACAGGTCTTCAGGGGTGATTGGCTGCAGCGGTCGGTCTGCCTCCTGGCTACTGGTTCTCTCCAGAGGTTTACCTGTTCAGACAGAGAGGGGGGAGAGAGGCGGCCGTTAGAGAGGGGAGAGAGGCGGCCGTTAGAGAGGGGAGAGAGGCGGCCGTTAGAGAGGGGAGAGAGGCGGCCGTTAGAGAGGGGAGAGAGGCGGCCGTTAGAGAGGGGAGAGAGCCGTTAGAGAGGGGAGAGAGGCGGCCGTTAGAGAGGGGAGAGAGGCGGCCGTTAGAGGGGAGAGCGGCCGTTAGAGAGAGAGGCGGCCGTTAGAGAGGGAGAGAGGCGGGGGAGGCGGGTTAGAGAGGGAGAGGCGGCCGTTAGAGAGGAGAGAGGTGGCCGTTACTAGTTGAAGATCTATCTAAATAAAGCAGCGCCAGAGATGGAATAGTAGAGGTAGGGGGAAGGTAAAAGATGAGACACTTGCTTGCTCTGAGGAGGTCGAACTCGCGGTCCAGCAGCTCCTCCTCCGTCAGTTTGGAGAAGTTGTCCTCTCCAAAGGGGTTCCATCGGGACATGTCAGGAGGGTGGCTCTGGGGGTGACCAGGCTCTGGGGGGTGACCAGGCTCTGGGGGGTGACCAGGCTCTGGGGAGGAGGGGTGGTCACCTTGAAGTCCACCAGAGGGCTTCTACTGGGGTACAAGGGGCAGGGAGAGAGAGAGAGAGAGAACGCGCGCAAGGGAGGGGAGAGAGAGAGCGAGAGGGAGGAGCGAGAGAGAGCAAGGGAGGAGCGAGAGAGCGAGAGAGCGAGAGAGAGAGAGGGAGGAGCGAGAGCGCAAGGGAGGAGCGAGAGAGTGCAAGGGAGGAGCGAGAGAGTGCAAGGGAGGAGCGAGATAGAGAATTACTTGTGGTGTCTGTTACTAACCCGAGACATTACATAGATATTGCAGTAAAAACCCAGTGGAGGTTAAGTAGGTCGAGGTATGTTACCTGGTGTTAGTGGATGGAGGCTCCACGGGGGACATAGTCCCGGGCACAGGCCCAGCAGGGTTATAGGAGCCCGGGGGAAGCTGACACTCCAGAGGATAGGGCTGCTGGGTGGGGTGTTGATGCTGTTGCTGTGCAAAAGCCCGTTGGTACTGGTGCATCTGCCAGGGAGAAGGGAAGGCGGTAACTAACGGTGACAGACGAACATAGACACCCTTCATTTGATCAATAGGAGTCTAAATCAAAATGAGAAAACTACCACTGGGAAGTATCAGCAGCAAAATGGTTTTTAGATACTTTAATTAAAAAGTTGATTATGACACAACGGAGGAAAAACTGCAAGTGATTGACCTGGAATCTGCACTGTTCTTGTTGTGGAATGAAAGGAGACCGTTAGAGGGGGGAGAAGTGCAACGACACAGTTATTAACAGGGCAGGGGGCCAAGATAGTAAACAGTTTCATGACATGTCCAAGATGCCCTAAAAAATAAAAAAAAACAGCACAGAAACAAGACTCTCTGCCAAGATTTCCAAGTGCAAAACAGAAGTGTTACTTCATAGTAAACTTCACACCCCCCAAAATCCTGTTGAGTTACCCTCTGTGGCCAAACACCAGCCCTCCACCAACATACTTGTTAAGACAGAGGTACTTTTAGCTTGTTTTCCACCCAATGGTTACCATCTGTTACCATCGGTTACCATCTGTTACCATCTGTTACCATCTGTTACCATCTGTTTCAACGGTTACCATCTGTTTCCATCTGCGGTTACCATCTGTTACCATCGGTTACCAACGGTTACCAACGGTTACCATCTGCTCCCATCTGTTTAATTTCAGCAGGAATCTGCTCCGTCCACACAGTCAAGAGGAGAGGGTGAACTCCACCGTGAGTGAGTGAGTGAGTGAGTGAGTGAGTGAGTGAGTGAGTGAGTGAGTGTGTGTGTGTGTGTGTGTTAGTGTATGTGTGGCCGTGTTCAATGAAATTATACCAAGATCAGGCCGTGTTTGTCTGTTATACTGACCACTCATAACCACTGAGTGTTTAAGAAACATTAGAAAATAAAATGGGGAAAACACTAAACGTTGGAAAGAGCTACACATGTTATTTGTATATAAATAAATATGTTATTTATCTATAAATGTTGGAGCATACTAACCTGACAGTTAATATGTTATATATATTTATAAATGTTGAAGCATACTAACCTGACAGTTAATATGTTATATATATATAAATGTTGAAGCATACTAACCTGACAGTTAATATGTTATATATATATATAAATGTTGGAGCATATAAACAGCATACTAACCTGACAGTTAATATGTTATATTATATATATATACTAATGACAGTTAATATGAAGCATACTAACCTGACAGTTAATATGTTATTTATATATATAAATGTTGAAGCATACTAACCTGACAGTTAATATGTTATATATATTTATAAATGTTGGAGCATACTAACCTGACAGTTAATATGTTATATATATATATAAATGTTGGAGCATACTAACCTGATATTATAAAGTTAATATGTTATAACCTAGTTATATATAAATGTATACTAACCTGACAGTTAATATGTTATATATATATATAAATGTTGGAGCATACTAACCTGACAGTTAATATGTTATTTATATATATAAATGTTGGAGCATACTAACCTGACAGTTAATATGTTATTTATATATATAAATGTTGAAGCATACTAACCTGACAGTTAATATGTTATTTATATTTATAAATGTTGAAGCATACTAACCTGACAGTTAATATGTTATTATATATATAAATGTTGGAGCATACTAACCTGACAGTTAATATGTTATATATATTTATAAATGTTGGAGCATACTAACCTGACAGTTAATATGTTATTTATATATATAAATGTTGAGCATACTAACCTGACAGTTAATATGTTATATATATCTATAAATGTTGGAGCATACTAACCTGACAGTTAATATGTTATATATATCTATAAATGTTGAAGCATACTAACCTGACAGTTAATATGTTATATATAAATGTTGAAGCATACTAACCTGACAGTTAATATGTTATTTATAAATGTTGGAGCATACTAACCTGACAGTTAATATGTTATTTATATATATAAATGTTGAAGCATACTAATATGTTGAAGCATACTAAAATATGTTATTTATAAATGTTGGAGCATACTAACCTGACAGTTAATATGTTATTATATATAAATGTTGGAGCATACTATGACAGTTAATATGTTATATATATATATAAATGTTGAAGCATACAGTTAATATGTTATATTATAAATGTTGAAGCATACTAACCTGACAGTTAATATGTTATTTATAAATGTTGGAGCATACTAACCTGACAGTTAATATGTTATTTATATATATAAATGTTGGAGCATACTAACCTGACAGTTAATATGTTATTTATGTATAAATGTTGGAGCATACTAACCCACGAGGGTGACTGAAAGATGAAGGTTCACACTCCAGGCCAGTGGGGGGCAGTAATGCAAGATGTATCGTTGTGGTCTCTACCTTCTTGCCCTTTGTGCTGTTATCTGTGGCCATTAATGCTTGTTCCCTGTTTTGTGTTGCTACAATGTTGTTATGTAGTGTTGTGTTGCTCCCATGCTGTGTTGTATTATGTCTCTATGTAGTGTTGCTACCATGCTGTGTTGTATTATGTCTCTATGTAGTGTTGCTACCATGCTGTTATGTAGTGTAGTGTTGCTACCATGCTGTGTTGTATTATGTCTCTATGTAGTGTTGCTACCATGCTGTGTTGTTGTCGTAGGTCTCTATGTAGTGTTGTTACCATGCTGTGTTGTTGTTGTAGGTCTCTATGTAGTGTTGTTACCATGCTGTGTTGTTGTTGTAGGTCTCTATGTAGTGTTGCTACCATGCTGTGTTGTTGTTGTAGGTCTCTATGTAGTGTTGTTACCATGCTGTGTTGTTGTTGTAGGTCTCTATGTAGTGTTGCTACCATGCTGTGTTGTATTATGTCTCTCTATGTAGTGTTGCTACCATGCTGTGCTGTATTATGTCTCTCTATGTAGTGTTGCTACCATGCTGTGTTGTTGTCTTTAGGTCTCTCTTCATGTAGTGTTGTGTTGTGACCATGTTGTGTTGTTGTATTATGTCTCTTTATGTAGTGTTGTGTTGCTGCCATGCTGTGTTGTCTGTCTTAGGTCTCTATTTATGTAGTGTTGTTACCATGCTGTGTTGTATTATGTCTCTCTATGTAGTGTTGCTGCCATGTTGTGTTGTCGTCTTAGGTCTCTATGTAGTGTTGCTACCATGCTGTGTTGTATTATGTCTCTCTATGTAGTGTTGCTACCATGCTGTGTTGTCGTAAATAAGACTTTGTTCTTAACTGGCTTGCCTAGTTAAATAAAAGTTGGTTGCCAATTGCCATATAAACTCCACAGAAGAATCAGAATCACAGAAGATCAAAACGATACTGTGACTACAAAAACAGGTCAAAATACTGTAAAAGATCCACACAAAAAAAAAACACTAAGCACGTTTCAGGTAAAATACAACAACCCGATGTTTATCTCCCAGCAACAGCTAGCTGAAATGTCCATGAATGTTTGTTTTCGACCTGTCCCCAAATGAAAACGTGACCTGAAAACGTGACCCGAAAACGTGACCTGAAAACGTAACCTGAAAACGTGACCCGAAAACATGACCCGAAAACGTGACCCGAAAACGTGACCCGAAAACGTGACCCGAAAACGTGACCCGCGTGTCACGAATGTGTCTGGTGGGGATTCAACCACCAACATGGAGGCAGTTCGATCAGCATTTGAAAGTTGAGAAGACACCCACAAAAAAGGCTGAATTTCCTTTATAAAAGCCAAATTAGACAATGGACGTGGCTCTTACCATGGCTGCGTAGTGAGTCTGCTGTTGCTGATTCATGGGCTGCATCATCATCGGTTGTTGGAGCAGGGCCTGCTGCTGGTGCTGCTGCTGTTGGAGCTGCTGTTGGAGCTGGATCGACTGCTGAAGGGCCTGCTGGTACTGTTGAAGGTACAGAGATAGTTTAGATTTCTCTAGATTATATATATATATAGATATCTCTTGTTAGATCATGTGGCTCTCTGTACAGTTCAGGACAACCCAGGACAGCCCGTCACCTTGCAGGGCGGTGTTAGTAGTAGTGGGTGGAGCAGCTTTGACACTGATTTTGCGTTGTGTTGCAAAACGTTTTTTGTTGTTGTTTGTTTGTTGGTTGTTGCTACGGTGTCACCGTGTGAGGGTGACTCAGTAGTACCTGAAGGTATTGGAGCTGCTGTGGATGGACAGGGTGACTCAGTAGTACCTGAAGGTATTGGAGCTGCTGTGGATGGACAGGGTGACTCAGTAGTACCTGAAGGTATTGGAGCTGCTGTGGATGGACTGGGTGAAGTGGATCTTGTTGTTGCAGACGCAGGTCCCCAGGCTGCAGCTGCTGGAGGACCCTGTTGGCTGTCTGTGGCGCCATCGGCTGCTCATTCCCTGGGGTGGTCGCTATGATAAAGCGTAGAGATATTTCATTGTTAATTTTGTCAAAAAAATCAGAACATTTGTCTCCTTTTCTGTCGACCTAGTATCGCAAAAAGCCGCCTTGATGCCGGAAGCTTACTTTAAAATATCGGTGCACCGAAGACTGTAAATCAAATGTTTATTGGTCGAGTACACATACTTGCAGATGTTTCCGTAGGAGCAGCGAAATGCTTGTGTTTCTAGCTCCAACAGTAATACCTAGCTAACTCCTTCATGTCTAGCTCCAACAGTAATACCTAGCTAACTCCTTCATGTCTAGCTCCAACAGTAATACCTAGCTAAATGCTTGTGTCTCTAGCTCCAACAGTAATACCTAGCTAACTACTTCATGTCTAGCTCCAACAGTAATACCTAGCGAACTACTTCATGTTTAGCTCCAACAGTAATACCTAGCTAACTGCTTGTGTGTCTAGCTCCAACAGTAATACCTAGCTAACTCCTTCATGTCTAGCTCCAACAGTAATACCTAGCTAACTGCTTGTGTCTCTAGCTCCAACAGTAATACCTAGCTAGCTGCTTCATGTTTAGCTCCAACAGTAATACCTAGCTAACTGCTTGTGTCTCTAGCTCCAACAGTAATACCTAGCTAACTGCTTGTGTCTCTAGCTCCAACAGTAATACCTAGCTAACTACTTAATGTCTAGCTCCAACAGTAATACCTAGCTAACTACTTAATGTCTAGCTCCAACAGTCATACCTAGCTAGCTGCTTCATGTCTAGCTCCAACAGTAATACCTAGCTAAATGCTTGTGTCTCTAGCTCCAACAGTAATACCTAGCTAACTACTTCATGTCTAGCTCCAACAGTAATACCTAGCGAACTACTTCATGTTTAGCTCCAACAGTAATACCTAGCTAACTGCTTGTGTGTCTAGCTCCAACAGTAATACCTAGCTAACTCCTTCATGTCTAGCTCCAACAGTAATACCTAGCTAAATGCTTGTGTGTCTAGCTCCAACAGTAATACCTAGCTAGCTGCTTCATGTTTAGCTCCAACAGTAATACCTAGCTAACTGCTTGTGTCTCTAGCTCCAACAGTAATACCTAGCTAACTCCTTCATGTCTAGCTCCAACAGTAATACCTAGCTAACTGCTTGTGTCTCTAGCTCCAACAGTAATACCTAGCTAGCTGCTTCATGTTTAGCTCCAACAGTAATACCTAGCTAACTGCTTGTGTCTCTAGCTCCAACAGTAATACCTAGCTAACTGCTTGTGTCTCTAGCTCCAACAGTAATACCTAGCTAACTACTTAATGTCTAGCTCCAACAGTAATACCTAGCTAACTACTTAATGTCTAGCTCCAACAGTCATACCTAGCTAGCTGCTTCATGTTTAGCTCCAACAGTAATACCTAGCTAGCTGCTTGTGTGTCTTGCATCCAACAGTAATACCTAGCTAAATGCTTGTGTCTCTAGCTCCAACAGTAATACCTAGCTAACTACTTCATGTCTAGCTCCAACAGTAATACCTAGCTAACTACTTCATGTTTAGCTCCAACAGTAATACCTAGCTAACTACTTCATGTCTAGCTCCAACAGTCATACCTAGCTAGCTGCTTCATGTTTAGCTCCAACAGTAATACCTAGCTAGCTGCTTGTGTGTCTAGCATCCAACAGTAATACCTAGCTAGCTGCTTGTGTTTCTAGCTCCAACAGTAATACCTAGCTAAATGCTTGCGTCTCTAGCTCCAACAGTAATACCTAGCTAACTGCTTGTGTCTCTAGCTCCAACAGTAATATCTAGCTAACTGCTTGTGTGTCTAGCTCCAACAGTAATACCTAGCTAACTGCTTGTGTCTCTAGCTCCAACAGTAATACCTAGCTAACTGCTTGTCTCTAGCTCCAACAGTAATACCTAGCTAACTGCTTGTGTTTCTAGCTCCAACAGTAATACCTAGCTAACTGCTTGTGTTTCTAGCTCCAACAGTAATACCTATCTAACTGCTTGCGTCTCTAGCTCCAACAGTAATACCTAGCTAAATGCTTGCGTCTCTAGCTCCAACAGTAATACCTAGCTAACTGCTTGTGTCTCTAGCTCCAACAGTAATATCTAGCTAACTGCTTGTGTGTCTAGCTCCAACAGTAATACCTAGCTAACTGCTTGTGTCTCTAGCTCCAACAGTAATACCTAGCTAACTGCTTGTCTCTAGCTCCAACAGTAATACCTAGCTAACTGCTTGTGTTTCTAGCTCCAACAGTAATACCTAGCTAACTGCTTGTGTTTCTAGCTCCAACAGTAATACCTATCTAACTGCTTGCGTCTCTAGCTCCAACAGTAATACCTAGCTAACTGCTTGTGTTTCTAGCTCCAACAGTAATACCTAGCTAACTGCTTGTGTGTCTCTAGCTCCAACAGTAATACCTAGCTAACTGCTTGTGTCTCTAGCTCCAACAGTAATACCTAGCTAAATGCTTGCGTCTCTAGCTCCAACAGTAATACCTAGCTAAATGCTTGAGTCTCTAGCTCCAACAGTAATACCTAGCTAACTACTTCATGTCTAGCTCCAACAGTAATACCTAGCTAACTACTTCATGTTTAGCTCCAACAGTAATACCTAGCTAACTACTTCATGTCTAGCTCCAACAGTCATACCTAGCTAGCTGCTTCATGTTTAGCTCCAACAGTAATACCTAGCTAGCTGCTTGTGTGTCTAGCATCCAACAGTAATACCTAGCTAGCTGCTTGTGTTTCTAGCTCCAACAGTAATACCTAGCTAAATGCTTGCGTCTCTAGCTCCAACAGTAATACCTAGCTAACTGCTTGTGTCTCTAGCTCCAACAGTAATATCTAGCTAACTGCTTGTGTGTCTAGCTCCAACAGTAATACCTAGCTAACTGCTTGTGTCTCTAGCTCCAACAGTAATACCTAGCTAACTGCTTGTCTCTAGCTCCAACAGTAATACCTAGCTAACTGCTTGTGTTTCTAGCTCCAACAGTAATACCTAGCTAACTGCTTGTGTTTCTAGCTCCAACAGTAATACCTAGATAACTACTTCATGTCTAGCTCCAACAGTAATACCTAGCTAACTACTTCATGTCTAGCTCCAACAGTAATACCTAGCTAACTGCTTGTGTCTAGCTCCAACAGTAATACCTAGCTAACTGCTTGTGTGTCTAGCTCCAACAGTAATACCTAGCTAGCTGCTTGTGTGTCTAGCTCCAACAGTAATACCTAGCTAACTACTTCATGTCTAGCTCCAACAGTAATACCTAGCTAACTGCTTGTGTTTCTAGCTCCAACAGTAATACCTAGCTAACTGCTTGTGTTTCTAGCTCCAACAGTAATACCTAGATAACTACTTCATGTCTAGCTCCAACAGTAATACCTAGCTAACTACTTCATGTCTAGCTCCAACAGTAATACCTAGCTAACTGCTTGTGTCTAGCTCCAACAGTAATACCTAGCTAACTGCTTGTGTGTCTAGCTCCAACAGTAATACCTAGCTAGCTGCTTGTGTGTCTAGCTCCAACAGTAATACCTAGCTAACTACTTCATGTCTAGCTCCAACAGTAATAACTAGCTAACTGCTTGTGTCTAGCTCCAACAGTAATACCTAGCTAACTGCTTGTGTGTCTGGCTCCAACAGTAATACCTAGCTAACTGCTTGTGTCTAGCTCCAACATTAATACCTAGCTAGCTGCTTGTGTGTCTAGCTCCAACAGTAATACCTAGCTAACTGCTTGTGTGTCTAGCTCCAACAGTAATACCTAGCTAGCTGCTTGTGTGTCTAGCTCCAACAGTAATACCTAGCTAGCTGCTTGTGTGTCTAGCTCCAACAGTAATACCTAGCTAACTGCTTGTGTGTCTAGCTCCAACAGTAATACCTAGCTAGCTGCTTGTGTGTCTAGCTCCAACAGTTATACCTAGCTAGCTGCTTGTGTGTCTAGCTCCAACAGTAATACCTGTATAGACAGTAGTTATATAGGATGGTGTGTATAGACAGTATGGATAGAAAAGGTGTGGACAGCAATAGTTATATAGGATGAGCCTAGACTAATATACAGTATATACACATATGAAGTATGTAAACATTAAAGTGACTAGTGTTTAATGACTATGTACATAGGGCAGCCGTCTCCGCAGGGTAGAGTACCGGGTGGTAGCCGGCTAGTAACCGTGACTAAGTTTCAGGGTAGGGTACTGGGAGGAGTCTGGCTAGTGGTGACTGTTTAACAGTCTGATGGCCTGGAGAAAAACAGCTTCTATCAGTCTCTCGGTCCCAGCTTTGATGCACCTGTACTGTCTCGGTCTGCTCGATGGTAGCGAGGTGAACAGGCCGTGGCGCTGATGATCTGAGGACCTTGATGATCTTCTTGGAATTCCTGTGACATTTGTAGAAGATTGTGAGGGTCTTCGGGGGACGAGGCACATTTCCTTCAGACTGGGATATGGAGAATTGAATATGAATAACACCCCAGCTCTGAGGACGCGGCTTGGGATGCAGTCTAGGCTGGCACGGGTAAACACGTTTAAATTACTTCCTCACGCCAGGCCACAGAGAACAAAAGCACTAAGTCCTCTTCAGTGTCGATGGTGTTTAGCTTGTCCGGGAAGCGTAAGCTCGCGGGATCAGGAGGCTATTCTCCCCCCACAGGGAGATGCACAGTGTCAGCCAAGGTGCAGTGCACATGGGGAGGGGGCACTTAGGGGTTCAGTGCCCATGGGTGGGGGCTCTTAGGGGTTCAGTGCCCATGGGGGGGCACTTAGGGGTTCAGTGCCCATGGGGGGCATTTTTAGGGGTTCAGTGCCCATGGGGGGCACTTAGGGGTTCAGTGCCCATGGGGGGGCACTTAGGGGTTCAGTGCCCATGGGGGGGCGCTTAGGGGTTCAGTGCCCATGGGGGCGCTTAGGGGTTCAGTGCCCATGGGGGCGCTTAGGGGTTCAGTGCCCATGGGGGGGCGCTTAGGGTTTCAGTGCCCATGGGGGGGGGGACTTAAGGGTTTCGGTGCCTTGCTCAAGTGCACAAAACGGCAGATAAAGAAAACAAACACACAGTAAAATTTGAACGCTTACCTTTCTGCCCATTACTGACAGGTACAGAAGGCTCAGCTGTAGGGGTGCCGATGGGCGTGGCAGCGACCGGGGTGCCGGCTGCTACAGGAATGGGTAGCACATAACTGCTTGTAGCTTTGGGTCTCTGTCTCGGAGTGATGGAAGTTGCCGTCGGCCCCACGGACTCTGTGATTCTGGACCAGAAGAACAGGTTTAGGTTTGGGGAACTTAAAATGGTCTCCCTTTCATATAACCTTGATTTTATTACATCCCTTTTTGCTAGAGACCTGAGATTTACATTCCAGAATATCTATAACGCACGGTGACATACCTGGCTTTCGTCATACTCTTCCTGGCAGCGAATTGGCTGGCTGTGAGCGGCTCAGGAAGTGACGTGGGGAGAGGAGAGTTCTGTAGGAGACAACTTGATGTTACACAACCATCTCAACCAACTAACTCAGGGTGCATTGTGGGGAGAGGAGAGTTCTGTAGGAGACAACGTGATGTTACACAACCATCATCTCAACCTAACTAACTCAGGGTGCATTGTGGGAAGAGGAGAGTTCTGTAGGAGACAACGTGATGTTACACAACCATCATCTCAACCTAACTAACTCAGGGTGCATTGTGGGGAGAGGAGAGTTCTGTAGGAGACAACGTGATCTTACACAACCATCATCTCAACCTAACTAACTCAGGGTGCATTGTGGGAAGAGGAGAGCTCTGTAGGAGACAACGTGATGTTACACAACCATCATCTCAACCTAACTAACTCAGGGTGCATTGTGGGAAGAGGAGAGCTCTGTAGGAGACAACGTGATGTTACACAACCATCATCTCAACCTAACTAACTCAGGGTGCATTGTGGGGAGAGGAGAGTTCTGTAGGAGACAACGTGATGTTACACAACCATCATCTCAACCTAACTAACTCAGGGTGCATTGTGGGAAGAGGAGAGTTCTGTAGGAGACAACGTGATCTTACACAACTATCATCTCAACCTAACTAACTCAGGGTGCATTGTGGGGAGAGGAGAGCTCTGTAGGAGACAACGTGATCTTACACAACCATCATCTCAAACTAACTAACTCAGGGTGCATTGTGGGGAGAGGAGAGTTCTGTAGGAGACCACCGGCTGCCCATTCCCTGGGGTTGTCGCTATGATAAAGCGTAGAGATACAATTTGATCAGGAATTACAGTGTAGACATTGTTAATGTTGTAAATGACTATTGTAGCTGGAAACGGCTGATTTTTAATGGAATATCTACATAGGTGTACAGAGGCCCATTATTAGAAATGTCCTTGTTTTAGAAAGAAAAACACATTTTTTTGTCCATTAAAATAACATAAAATTGATCAGAATTACAGTGTAGACATTGTTAATGTTGTAAATGACTATTGTAGCTGGAAACGGCATATCTACATGGGATTTTATGGATTATCTACATCGGCGTACAGAGGCCCATTATCAGCAACCATCACTCCTGTGTTCCAATGGAATATCTACATAGGAGTACAGAGGCCCATTATCAGCAACCATCACTCCTGTGTTCCAATGGCACATTGTGTTAGATAATCCACGTACAGAGGCCCATTATCAGCAACCATCACTCCTGTGTTCCAATGGCACGTTGTGTTAGATAATCCACGTACAGAGGCCCATTATCAGCAACCATCACTCCTGTGTTCCAATGGCACATTGTGTTAGATAATCCAAATGTATCATTTTAAAAGGCTAAGTGATCATTAGAAAACCCTTTTGCAATTATGTTGGCACAGTAGAAAACTGTTGTCCTGGTTAAAGAAGCAATAAAACTGGCCTTCTTTAGACTAGTTGAGTATCTGGAGCGTCAGCATTTGTGGGTTCGATTACAGGCTCAAAATGGCCAGAAACAAAGAACTTTCTTCTGAAACTCGTCAGTCTATTCTTGTTCTGAGAAATGAAGGCTATTCCATGCAAGAAATTGACAAGTAACTGAAGATCTCGTACAACACTGTGTACTACTCCCTTCACAGAACAGCGCAAACTGGCTCTAACCAGAATAGAAAGAGTGGGAGGTCCCGGTGCACAACTGAGAAACAAGAGGACAAGTACATTAGAGTGTCTAGTTTGAGAAACAAGACACCTCACAAGTCCTTAACTTGGAGCTTCATTAAAATAGTACCCACAAATCACCAGTCTCAACGTCAACAGTGAAGAGGCGACTCCGGGATTCTGGCCTTCTAGGCAGAGTTGCAAAGAAAAAGCCATATCTCAGACTGGCTAATGAAAAGAAAAGATTAAGATGGGCAAAAGAACACAGACACTGGACAGAGGAAGATTGGAAAAAAGTGTTATGGACAGACGAATGTATATTTTGAGGTGTTCGGATCACAAAGAAGAACATTCGTGAGATGCATTAAAAAAATGGAAAAGATGCTGGAGGAGTGAACCATCTGTCAAACATGGTGGAGGCAATGTGATGGTCTGGGGGAGGTGGAGGCAATGTGATGGTCTGGGGGAGGTGGAGGCAATGTGATGGTCTGGGGGAGGTGGAGGCAATGTGATGGTCTGGGGGAGGTGGAGGCAATGTGATGGTCTGGGGGAGGTGGAGGCAATGTGATGGTCTGGGGGAGGTGGAGGCAATGTGATGGTCTGGGGGAGGTGGAGGCAATGTGATGGTCTGGGGAGGTGGAGGCAATGTGATGGTCTGGGGGAGGTGGAGGCAATGTGATGGTCCGGGAGGCAATGTGATGGTCCGGGGAGGCAATGTGATGGTCGGGGGAGGCAATGTGATGGTCGGGGAGGCAATGTGATGGTCGGGGAGGCAATGTGATGGTCGGGGGAGGCAATGTGATGGTCGGGGAGGCAATGTGATGGTCCGGGGGAGGCAATGTGATGGTCGGGGGAGGCAATGTGATGGTCTGGGGGAGGCAATGTGATGGTCTGGGGTGGCAATGTGATGGTCTGGGGGAGGCAATGTGATGGTCTGGGGGAGGCAATGTGATGGTTTGGGGAAGCAATGTGATGGTCTGGGGGTGATGGTCTGGGGAGGCAATGTGATGGTCTGGGGGAGGCAATGTGATGGTCTGGGGGTGATGGTCTGGGGGAGGCAATGTGATGGTCTGGGGAGGCAATGTGATGGTCTGGGGGTGATGGTCTGGGGGAGGCAATGTGATGGTCTGGGGGAGGCAATGTGATGGTCTGGGGGAGGCAATGTGATGGTCTGGGGGAGGCAATGTGATGGTCTGGGGGAAGCAATGTGATGGTCTGGGGGTGATGGTCTGGGGGAGGCAATGTGATGGTCTGGGGGTGATGGTCTGGTGGAGGCAATGTGATGGTCTGGGGGAGGCAATGTGATGGTCTGGGGGAGGCAATGTGATGGTCTGGTGGAGGCAATGTGATGGTCTGGGGGAGGTGGAGGCAATGTGATGGTCTGGGGGTGCTTTGGTGGTGGTAAAGTGGGAGGTTTGTGCAGGATAAAAGGGATCTTGAACAAAGTAGACTATCACTCCATCTTGTAACGCCATGCCATACCCTGTGGACCGCGCTTAAATGGAGCCAATTTCCTCCTACAACAGGACAAGGACCCAAAGCACAGCTCCAAACTATGCAAGAACTATTTAAAGGAAGAAGCAGTCAGCTGGTATTCTGTCTATAATGGAGTGACCAGCACAGTCACCGGATCTCAACCCTATTGAGCTGTTGTGGGAGCAGCTTGACCGTATGGTACGTAAGAAGGGGCCCAATAAGCCAATCCAACGGGTGGGTGGTTCTTCAGGAAGTGTGGGGTGACATCTCTTCAGATTACCTCAACAAATTGACAACTAGAAAGCCAAAGGTCTACAAGGCTGTTAGTGCTACAAATGGAGGATTCGTTGAAGGAAAATATATATATATATTTTTTTTAATCATTATTTATAAACCTTGTCAACGTCTTGACTATATTTCCTATTCATTTTGCAACTCATGTCATGTATGTTTTCGTAGAAAACAAGAATTTCTATTTGATCCCAAAGTTTGGAACATCTGTCACGATGAAAGAACAGCAACTTACAAAGAGATTTGGCACAGGACACTCCTTTCCAGCTAACTTGAAGGCAAAGTAGGAGACTTGATAGATGTCTGGTCTCTTCTCATGGTCAGGCTCAAGCATGTATCCTGGAGGAGACATGGGAGTAGAGGGGACATATAGTTTAATGTATCCTGGAGTAGAGGGGACATATAGTTCACTATAGCCTGGAGTAGAGGGGACATATAGTTTACTATAGCCTGGAGTAGAGGGGACATATAGTTTACTATAGCCTGGAGTAGAGGGGACATATAGTTTACTATAGCCTGGAGTAGAGGGGACATATAGTTTAATGTATCCTGGAGTAGAGGGGACATATAGTTTACTATAGCCTGGAGTAGAGGGGACATATAGTTTACTATAGCCTGGAGTAGAGGGGACATATAGTTTACTATAGCCTGGAGTAGAGGGGACATATAGTTTACTATAGCCTAGAGGGGACATATAGTTTAATGTATCCTGGAGAGGGGACTAGAGTAGAGGGGACATATAGTTTACTATAGCCTGGAGTAGAGGGGACATATAGTTTACTATAGCCTGGAGTAGAGGGGACATATAGTTTAATGTATCCTGGAGTAGAGGGGACATATAGTTTACTATAGCCTGGAGTAGAGGGGACATATAGTTTAATGTATCCTGGAGTAGAGGGGACATATAGTTTAATGTATCCTGGAGTAGAGGGGACATATAGTTTACTATAGCCTAGAGTAGAGGGGACATATAGTTTACTATAGCCTGGAGTAGAGGGGACATATAGTTTACTATAGCCTGGAGTAGAGGGGACATATAGTTTAATGTATCCTGGAGTAGAGGGGACATATAGTTTACTATAGCCTAGAGTAGAGGGGACATATAGTTTACTATAGCCTGGAGTAGAGGGGGGACTATAGCCTGGAGTAGAGGGGTAGTTTACTATAGCCTGGAGTAGAGGGGACATATAGTTTACTATAGCCTGGAGTAGAGGGGACATATAGTTTAATGTATCCTGGAGTAGAGGGGACATATAGTTTAATGTATCCTGGAGTAGAGGGGACATATAGTTTAATGTATCCTGGAGTAGAGGGGACATATAGTTTACTATAGCCTGGAGTAGAGGGGACATATAGTTTTAGTTTAATGTATCCTGGAGTAGAGGGGACATATAGTTTATCCTATAGAGGGACCTGGAGTAGAGGGGACATATAGTTTACTATAGCCTGGAGTAGAGGGGACATATAGTTTACTATAGCCTGGAGTAGAGGGGACATATAGTTTACTATAGCCTGGAGTAGAGGGGACATATAGTTTAATGTATCCTGGAGTAGAGGGGACATATAGTTTAATGTATCCTGGAGTAGAGGGGACATATAGTTTACTATAGCCTGGAGTAGAGGGGACATATAGTTTACTATAGCCTGGAGTTTAGAGTAGGGACATATAGTTTACTATGTATCCTGGACATATAGTAGAGGGGACATATAGTTTACTATAGCCTGGAGTAGAGGGGACATATAGTTTAATGTATCCTGGAGACATAGAGGGGACATATAGTTTACTATAGCCTGGAGTAGAGGGGACATATAGTTTACTATAGCCTGGAGTAGAGGGGACATAGTTTAATGTATCCTTAGAGGGGACATATAGTTTAAGTATCCTGGAGTAGAGGGGACATATAGTTTACTATAGCCTGGAGTAGAGGGGACATATAGTTTACTATAGCCTGGAGTAGAGGGGACATATAGTTTACTATAGCCTAGAGGGGACATATAGTTTAATGTATCCTGGAGTAGGGACATATAGTTTAATGTATCCTGGAGTAGAGGGACATATAGTTTAATGTATCCTGGAGTAGAGGGGACATAGCCTAGTTTATAGTTTAATGTATCCTGGAGTAGAGGGGACATATAGTTTAATGTATCCTGGAGTAGAGGGGACATATAGTTTACTATAGCCTGGAGTAGAGGGACATATAGTTTAATGTATCCTGGAGTAGAGAGGGACATATAGTTTAGTATCCTGGAGTAGACATGGGAGAGGGGACATATAGTTTACTATAGCCTGGAGTAGAGGGGACATATAGTTTAATGTATCCTGGAGTAGAGGGGACATATAGTTTAATGTATCCTGGAGTAGAGGGGACATATAGTTTAATGTATCCTGGAGTAGAGGGGACATATAGTTTACTATAGCCTGGAGTAGAGGGGACATATAGTTTAATGTATCCTTAGAGTGGACATATATCCTGGAGTATCCTGGAGTAGAGGGGACATATAGTTTAATGTATCCTGGAGTAGAGGGGACATATGGTTTAATGTATCCTGGAGTAGAGGGGACATATAGTTTAATGTATCCTGGAGTAGAGGGGACATATAGTTTACTATAGCCTGGAGTAGAGGGGACATATAGTTTACTATAGCCTGGAGTAGAGGGGACATATAGTTTACTATAGCCTGGAGTAGAGGGGACATATAGTTTAATATAACCTGGAGTAGAGGGGACATATAGTTTAATATAGCCTGGAGTAGAGGAGGGAGAAGGCATGTACATTTTTACATTGGTTACAGAGTGAACCGTAAAGGGTTTGAAAAAGATCACTACCTCTGTACGATCCAACATCCCCAGAGCTAAAACACAGGTCGCCACAAGGTGGAGCTGTTGACTAATATTTGTACTGAAGGTCTAACAGTGGGTGTGTGAAGAATGAACGACAGTCCGATTGGGCAAATGAATCAGACAGTCCGATTGGGCAAATGAATCAGACAGTCCGATTGGGCAAATGAATCAGACAGTCCGATTGGGCAAATGAATCAGACAGTCCGATTGGGCAAATGAATCAGACAGTCCGATTGGGCAAATTAATCGGACAGTTACGAGTTTACACATCAGAAACATTCACGCGACAACGGTCAATGTGGTTGAATTATTATACTGATTGACAGCTTTGTGGTTGGTGTGTTGCTGAGGAACAAGGCAGATGGACTTACTGATTGACAGCTTTGTGTTGCTGAGGAACAAGGGAGATGGACTTACTGATTGACAGCTTTGTGTTGCTGAAGGACAAGGGAGATGGACTTACTGATTGACAGCTTTGTGTTGCTGAGGAACAAGGCAGATGGACTTACTGACTGACAGCTTTGTGGGTGGTGTGTTGCTGAGGGACAAGGCAGATGGACTTACTGATTGACAGCTTTGTGTTGCTGAGGAACAAGGCAGATGGACTTACTGATTGACAGCTTTGTGGGTGGTGTGTTGCTGAGGGACAAGGCAGATGGACTTACTGATTGACAGCTTTGTGTTGCTGAGGAACAAGGCAGATGGACTTACTGATTGACAGCTTTGTGTTGCTGAGGAACAAGGGAGATGGACTTACTGATTGACAGCTTTGTGTTGCTGATGGACAAGGGAGATGGACTTACTGATTGACAGCTTTGTGTTGCTGAGGAACAAGGCAGATGGACTTACTGATTGACAGCTTTGTGTTGCTGATGGACAAGGCAGATGGACTTACTGATTGACAGCTTTGTGGTTC
This sequence comes from Oncorhynchus nerka, assembly GCF_034236695.1. NCBI lineage: Eukaryota > Metazoa > Chordata > Actinopteri > Salmoniformes > Salmonidae > Oncorhynchus > Oncorhynchus nerka. The sequence goes on along the minus strand of NC_088422.1, from coordinate 6,406,606 downwards.
GTGTGTTGCTGAGGAACAAGGGAGATGGACTTACTGACTGACAGCTTTGTGGTTCGTGTGTTGCTGAGGAACAAAGCAGATGGACTTACTGATTGACAGCTTTGTGGTTGGTGTGTTGCTGAGGAACAAGGCAGATGGACTTACTGATTGACAGCTTTGTGTTGCTGATGGACAAGGGAGATGGACTTACTGATTGCTTTGTGGCTTTGTGTTGCTGAGGAACAAGGCAGATGGACTTACTGATTAAGCTTTGTGTTGCTGATGGACAAGGAGAATTTGGAATTGATTGACAGCTTTGGTTCCCTCAGGGACAAGGCAGATGGACTTCCTGATTACAGGAGCAACTTGAAGAAACACAGCTTGTACAACAAGCAACCAAGAGCCTGAAACAGAGAAACACAGCTTGTACAACAACCAACCAGGAGGCTGAAACAGAGTAAACACAGAAACACAGCTTGTACAACAACCAAGAGGCTGAAACAGAGAAACACAGCTTGTACAACAAGCAACCAGGAGCCTGAAACAGAGAAACACAGCTTGTACAACAACCAAGAGCCTGAAACAGAGAAACACAGCTTGTACAACAACCAACCAGGAGGCTGAAACAGATTAAACACAGCTTGTACAACAACCAACCAGGAGGCTGAAACAGATTAAACACAGCTTGTACAACAACCAACCAAGAGGCTGAAACAGATTAAACACAGCTTGTACAACAACCAACCAAGAGGCTGAAACAGATTAAACACAGCTTGTACAACAACCAACCAGGAGGCTGAAACAGATTAAACACAGCTTGTACAACAACCAACCAAGAGTAAGGTGACCATTTTGACAAACTAAGACGTCTTAAAAACAGTATATTTCTAATCTTGAACATTGAATATGAGTTAAAATACGGGAGTCTAAATTGACAGTTAAATTGAAAAGTTAAATGAGAAATTAAATTAATTTAAAGTTTCATAAAAGCTGTTCCATGTGATCGCCAGAAAAACTGTTTGTTCAAAAAGCCGCGCGGTCACTCACGGCGACAGGCCTAACTGCCTGGACCAAACACAAACACAAACTAAGCTCTTCTGTTACTGACTGGCTAGTCCACACACATAAACCTACGCTCAAGTACACACACCCCCCCAGGTTTCCGTACACCCCCCCCCCAGGTTTCCGTACACCCCCAGGTTTCCGTACACCCCCCAGGTTTCCGTACACCCCCAGGTTTCCGTACACCCCCAGGTTTCCGCACGCCCCCCCCCAGGTTTCCGTACACCCCCACAGCTCTAAACTCACCCATATATCAGCCTTGGTGGTAATGGCCTTCCCTGCGTACACGTTGATCATCTCTGGAGCTCGATAAGACAGGGTCGTGTACCTACACACAGGAAGTGGTCAGGGTCAAAGGTTATTTATGCAGTTGTGGTATGTATGTAAGAGTGGTACTACTGCTGAGAAGGATGGCACCCCCTACGTAGTGCACTACTGCTGAGAAGGATGGCACCCTACGTAGTGCACTACTGCTGAGAAGGATGGCACCCTACGTAGTGCACTACTGCTGAGAAGGATGGCACCCTACGTAGTGCACTACTGCTGAGAAGGATGGCACCCTACGTAGTGCACTACTGCTGAGAGTTAGTCCCTATGCAAGAGTGACCCGGCCAAGTGGATTGATGGAACAGAGTAGTGGTGTCCTCTACTGAGTATAACTAAGCATTAAGGCACCTCCGGGGGGTTGTTGTATATGACCAATATACCGGTTCTTAGACACAACGCATCGCAGAGTGCCCGGATACAGCCCGTAGCCGTGGTATATCGGCCATATATCACAACCCCCCCCCGGGGAGCCTTATTGCTATTATAAACTGGTTACCAATGTAATTAGAGCAGTAAAAATACATGTTTCGTATACGGTCTGATATACCACGGCTGTCAGCCAATCAGCATTCAGAGCTCGACCCATCCAGTTTATAAAAAGACAAAAGATTAACTTGTTGGTCCATCAGCCACTGTGGCAGGTAGTTATATAAAATCTACCAGCCACTCAGAATTATTTTATTACCAGCCAAAATATTTTGTTGCCACTAAAATTACACCAACAAAATGAATGAGTATGTTTTCTAAAACAAATGTATTACTAGCAAGAAGTAAATGTGGTTTTTATATTGTTCAATTACATTTTTTTTCGTGACTAGAATATTTTTTAACAAAAACAACACACATTGTCACCTGCCCCTTTAAGGGCGGGAGGTTACCGTGGGAGGTTACCGTGGTAACACTGTGCCCCGTGAGATTGAGAGTCTGAATAGCGGCAGTGTCGTCTTCTCTTCACTAGCGGTTGAAAACTCAAACATTGAAGAAAATCAACCTTGTGAACAAAACAACATAAACAGACCAAGAAACACGAGGACAAAGCCTCACTTCAGTCGACTTTCCTTCCCAGTAAATTAGACCAACTTGTATGGCTGTGTACAGCGCTTCTAAACAACAACGACTAATCTTTCACTCAGCTCTTCACAGCTCACAGCCCCCCAACCAGGCAGGAAGGTGTTCTTAATGTTTTGTCCAGTCCTAACTGGAACTAAAGCAAATAGAGGGATCTGTGGGACAGTTCACATGACGTGAAATGGGGTGCGCTCTAGCTACACAGGCACATGGAAGACAATCACCTGGGTTCACACACGTCACCCCCCCCCCCCCACACACACACACCTCACCCATTTACATTTACATTTAAGTCATTTAGCAGACGCTCTTACCCCACACACACACACACCCCAACCCCCCACCACACTCACCCCACCCCCCACACTCACTTCCTGATTTCGTCCTCCACAGCGGTCACTCCGTCTTTATGTGGAAGCAGCACTTTGAGAGAAGCACTTCCAAAATCACACAGAACATAACTCCCATTATCACTCAGGAGGATGTTCTCTACCTGGAACAGAGAAAGGAGAGAGACAGATGAGACAGATGAGGGAGGGGAGACAGATGAGACAGATGAGGGAGGGGAGACAGATGAGACAGATGAGGGAGGGGAGACAGAAGAGACGGAGAGAGACAGAGAGAGACGGAGAGAGACGGAGAGAGACGGAGAGAGACGGAGAGAGACGGAGAGAGAGAGAGAGAGAGAGAGGGAGAGAGAGGGAGAGAGACAGAGAGAGGGAGAGAGGGGAGAGAGAGGGAGGGAGAGGGAGGGAGAGGGAGGAGAGGGAGAGGAGAGGGGGAGAGGGAGAGAGAGAGAGAGGGAGAGAGAGGGAGAGAGAGAGAGAGGGAGAGAGAGGGAGAGGGAGAGGGAGAGAGAGAGAGAGGGAGAGAGAGAGGGAGAGAGAGGGAGAGAGAGGGGAGATATAAATATTATTGTCAGCATGACAGAAGCTTTAAGCTCTAGGATATAACATTGTCCTGGTGAAGTAGCTGCATTTCCCCAGAGGCTGGCCAGTAAAACTATTCACCAGTTGTAGACAGACTGACCAATAGAGAACCAGTTTATTCACCAGTTGTAGACAGACTGGCCAATAGAGAACTAGTTTATTCACCAGTTGTAGACTGACCAATAGAGAACCAGTTTATTCACCAGTTGTAGACAGACTGGCCAATAGAGAACCAGTTTATTCACCAGTAGTGGACAGACTGGCCAATGGAGAACTAGTTTATTCACTAGTAGTAGACAGACTGACCAATAGAGAACTAGTTTATTCACTAGTAGTAGACAGACACGAGCAGTGAACAGTCCTTGTTATGTTGACACTTTATTTTCGCTCACAGCAGAGAGATGCCAAGACTGAAGGGACGTGAGAGAGGTCTGGGGTCCGCTCACCAACCAAGAATACACAAAATGGGATCAACACCAAATTGAGACTCTGCACGTAGAATTATGCACAAATATCCTCAGTGTACAACGTAAAACACCAAATAATGCATGCAGAGCAGAATTAGGCCGATACCCACTAATTATCAAAATCCAGAAAATAGACGTTAAATTCTACAACCACCTAAAAGGAAGCGATTCCCAAACCTTCCATAACAAAGCCATCAGCTACAGAGAGATGAACCCGGAGAAGAGTCCCCTAAGCAAGCTGGTCCTGGGGCTCTGTTCACAAACACAAACACACCCTACAGAGCCCCAGGACAGCAGCACAATTAGACCCAAAAGAATCATGAGAAAACAAAAAGATAATTACTTGACACATTGGAAAGAATTTACCAACAACAAAAAACAGAGTAAACTAGAACGTTATTTGGCCCTAAACAGAGAGTACACAGTGGCAGAATACCTGACCACTATGACTGACCCAAACATAAGGAAAGCTTTGACTATGTACAGACTCAGTGAGCATAGCCTTGCTATTGAGAAAGGCCACCGTAGGCAGACATGGCTCTCAAGAGAAGACAGGCTATGTGCTGAAGGAGGAAGGAGGAAGAGGGATGACAGTAGGAAAGGGGTGAGGGAGGAAGAGGGGTGACAGTAGGAAAGGGGTGAAGGAGGAAGAGGGATGACAGTAAGAAAGGAAAGGGGTGAAGAAGAGAAAGAGGGATGACAGTAGGAAAGGGGTGAAGGGGGAAGAGGGATGACAGTAGGAAAGGGGTGAAGGAGAGGAAGAGGGATGAGAGTAGGACAGGGGTGAAGGGGAAGAGGGATGACAGTAGGAAAGGGGTGAAGGGGGAAGGGGGATGACAGTAGGAAAGAGGTGAAGGGAGAAGAGGGATGACAGTAGGAAAGGGGTGAAGGGGGAAGAGGGATGACAGTAGGAAAGGGGTGAAGGGGTGAAGGAGGATGACAGTAGGAAAGGGGTGAAGGAGGAAGAGGGATGACAGTAGGAAAGGGGTGAAGGGGTGAAGGAGGATGACAGTAGGAAAGGGGTGAAGGAGGAAGAGGATGACAGTAGGAAATGGGGAAGAAGGGGGATGACAGTAGGAAAGGGGTGAAGGGGGATGACAGTAGGAAAGGGGTGAAGGGGGATGACAGTAGGAAAGGGGTGAAGGGGGATGACAGTAGGAAAGGGGTGAAGGGGGATAGACAGTAGGAAGGGGTGAAGTAGGGGATGACAGTAGGAAAGGGGTGAGGGAGGAAGAGGGGTGACAGTAGGAAAGGGGTGAAGGAGGAAGGGGGATGACAGTAAGAAAGGAAAGGGGTGAAGAGAAAGAGGGATGACAGTAGGAAAGGGGTGAAGGAGAGGAAGAGGGATGACAGTAGGAAAGGGGTGAAGGAGGAAGAGGGATGACAGTAGGAAAGGGGTGAAGGAGGAAGAGGGATGACAGTAGGAAAGGGGTGAAGGAGGAAGAGGGATGACAGTAGGAAAGGGGTGAAGGAGGAAGAGGGATGACAGTAGGAAAGGGGTGAAGGAGAGTAAGAGGGATGACAGTAGGAAAGGGGTGAAGGAGGAAGAGGGATGACAGTAGGAAAGTAGGAAATGGGTGAAGGAGGAAGAGGGATGACAGTAGGAAATGGGTGAAGGGGAAGAGGGATGACAGTAGAAAATGGGTGAAGGAGGAAGAGGGATGACAGTAGGAAATGGGTGAAGGAGGAAGAGGGATGACAGTAGGAAATGGGTGAAGGAGGAAGAGGGATGACAGTAGGAAATGGGTGAAGGAGGAAGAGGGATGAGAGTAGGAAAGAGGTGAAGGATGAGGACAGGAGGAAGAGGGATGACAGTAAATAAGGGGTGACGGATGAGGACAGAAGGAAGAGATGGGTAAATCTCTTACCTTCAGGTCCCTGTGTATGACAGGGGTTCTACACTGATGCAGCCTGGCCACAGCCTCACAGGTATCAGTGAAGATGGACAACACCTCCGGCTCCGTAAACCCTATATGGAGACGCTGGTTCATCTGCTTCACTACCTGACCAGCTGGGGGGGGGATAGAGGGAGGAGGGCGAAAGGGAACGAGGAGATAGAGGGAGGAGGGAGAGAGGGAACGAGGAGATAGAGGGAGGAGGGAGAGAGGGAACGAGGAGATAGAGAGGAGGGAGAGAGCGAACAAAGAGATAGAGGGAGGAGGGAGAGAGGGAACGAGGAGATAGAGGGAGGAGGGAGAGAGGGACGAGGAGATAGAGGGAGGAGGGAGAGAGGGAACGAGGAGATAGAGGGAGGAGGAGAGAGGAACGAGGAGATAGAGGGAGGGAGAGAGCGAACGAAGAGATAGAGGAGGGAGAGAGCGAACGAAGAGATAGAGGGAGGAGGGAGAGAGGGAACGAGGCGAGAGCGGGAGGAGGGAGAGAGCGAACGGGAGAGAGGGAACGAGGAGAGGGAGGAGGGCGAGTGAACGGGAGAGAGGGTGAGGGACAAAGAGAGATTGTGTTTAAGTTAATTCTACTTTATTGGGTCAATATAAAAATCACAGGTCTGCTTATTCAAATGTTGCACCCGTCTCATGCTCAATAAAACAATAATGACCGATCCATTGTATTAAAAAAAATCACAGGGGGAACCTATAACACCTACCTTTACAGTACTCCATGAGAATGAGCACCTCCCACACACTGTCCCCTACGGAGTTGATGGTAGAGTCCAGGTAGTTCACTATGTTCCTATGACCAGACAGCTCCTTCTGCAGAGGGGAAGAGCACAGACAGGGTGGACATTCATGAGAGGTCTATGGTCCTTATAGGAGCCAAGAGCTTAAGTGACTTAGCATAAAACAGCACTTAAAAACAGTCTCAAAATAGTCAAGTGTCCCTTTTAATAGCCGGGCAACGGCACACATTTCAGCAAATAAACGTCTGTTTAAAATCAACACCGGGTCTAAAAGGAATAGTTTATAGTTTAGTTATTGTTAATAGTTTACGAGGGGATTTACAACATGTAATGTTTGATTTGTTACATAAAATAATTAGTCATTACTTTTTTTTTTAAATGAATGGCAAACTGTGTTTAAGATCGCCAGTAAGAAACTGCTAGCTAACAGACAGCCGGAGAACCGCTAGCTAACAGACAGCCGGAGAACCGCTAGCTAACAGGCAGCTAGACAGCCGGAGAACCGCTAGCTAACAGGCAGCTAGACAGCCGGAGAACCGCTAGCTAACAGGCAGCTAGACAGCCGGAGAACCGCTAGCTAACAGGCAGCTAGACAGCCGGAGAACCGCTAGCTAACAGGCAGCTAGACAGCCGGAGAACTGCTAGCTAACAGGCAGCTAGACAGCCGGAGAACTGCTAGCTAACAGGCAGCTAGACAGCCGGAGAACCGCTAGCTAACAGACAGCCGGAGAACCGCTAGCTAACAGGCAGCTAGACAGCCGGAGAACCGCTAGCTAACAGGCAGCTAGACAGCCGGAGAACCGCTAGCTAACAGGCAGCTAGACAGCCGGAGAACCGCTAGCTAACAGGCAGCTAGACAGCCGGAGAACTGCTAGCTAACAGGCAGCTAGACAGCCGGAGAACTGCTAGCTAACAGGCAGCTAGACAGCCGGAGAACTGCTAGCTAACAGGCAGCTAAAACAGCCGACAACTGCTAGATAACTGGCAAGCACAAAAACAGTCATCCACTTTGAAAGCACAGAACCCTAGAAAGAGGCTGATCGCCCCCTAGTGGTGTAAGTAAGAACTGACAGAAATGTACAGTCAAAAGAGGAGAATAATTGTTGTCGAGGGAGTTTCCCCCCTTCTTTCAATTAGAAGCATGTCTATAATATGTGACTGTTGTGTTCAGGGATTTAAACAACAAAAACAACCAGTCTACTAATGTAAGTTTTACGGTAAGTTTTACAGTAAGTTTCACAGTACGTTTTACAGTAAGTTTTACAGTAAGTTTTACAGTACGTTTTACAGTACGTTTTACAGTAAGTTTTACAGTAAGTTTTAGAGTAAGTTTTAGAGTAAGTCATTACTCAGTGCTGCGTCTGACGTGCCGGTCTTTTGTTTCTTTATGTAGTTACTCTTTATTCGTCCTGTCAGAGACACGTCACCTCGACAGTCGTGTCTCGCTCCAGTGTGTGTGTGTGTGTCTCTCTCCAGTGTGTGTGTGTGTGTGTCTCTCTCCAGTGTGTGTGTGTGTGTGTCTCTCTCCAGTGTGTGTGTGTGTGTCTCTCTCCAGTGTGTGTGTGTGTGTGTCTCTCTCCAGTGTGTGTGTGTGTGTGTCTCTCTCCAGTGTGTGTGTGTGTGTGTCTCTCCAGTGTGTGTGTGTGTGTGTCTCTCCAGTGTGTGTGTGTGTGTGTGTCTCTCCAGTGTGTGTGTGTGTGTGTGTCTCTCCAGTGTGTGTGTGTGTGTGTGTCTCTCCAGTGTGTGTGTGTGTGTGTCTCTCCAGTGTGTGTGTGTGTGTGTGTCTCTCCAGTGTGTGTGTGTGTGTGTGTATCCAGTGTGTGTGTGTGTGTGTGTGTGTGTCTCCAGTGTGTGTGTGTCTCTCCAGTGTGTGTGTGTGTGTGTGTGTCTCTCCAGTGTGTGTGTGTGTGTGTGTGTCTCTCCAGTGTGTGTGTCTCTCCAGTGTGTGTGTGTGTGTGTCTCTCCAGTGTGTGTGTGTGTGTGTCTCTCCAGTGTGTGTGTGTGTGTGTCTCTCCAGTGTGTGTGTGTGTGTCTCTCCAGTGTGTGTGTGTCTCTCCAGTGTGTGTGTGTGTGTCTCTCCAGTGTGTGTGTGTGTGTGTCTCTCCAGTGTGTGTGTGTGTGTGTCTCTCCAGTGTGTGTGTGTGTGTCTCTCCAGTGTGTGTGTGTGTGTCTCTCCAGTGTGTGTGTGTGTGTCTCTCCAGTGTGTGTGTGTGTGTCTCTCTCCAGTGTGTGTGTGTCTCTCCAGTGTGTGTGTGTGTGTGTCTCCAGTGTGTGTGTGTGTGTGTCTCTCCAGTGTGTGTGTGTGTGTCTCTCCAGTGTGTGTGTGTGTGTCTCTCCTCTCCAGTGTGTGTGTGTCTCTCTCTCTCCAGTGTGTGTGTGTCTCTCTCCAGTGTGTGTGTGTGTCTCTCTCCAGTGTGTGTGTGTGTCTCTCTCCAGTGTGTGTGTGTGTGTCTCTCTCCAGTGTGTGTGTGTGTCTCTCTCTCCAGTGTGTGTGTGTGTCTCTCTCTCCAGTGTGTGTGTGTCTCTCTCTCCAGTGTGTGTGTGTGTCTCTCTCCAGTGTGTGTGTGTGTCTCTCTCTCCAGTGTGTGTGTGTGTCTCTCTCCAGTGTGTGTGTGTGTCTCTCTCTCCAGTGTGTGTGTGTGTCTCTCTCTCCAGTGTGTGTGTGTGTCTCTCTCCAGTGTGTGTGTGTGTGTCTCTCTCCAGTGTGTGTGTGTGTCTCTCTCTCCAGTGTGTGTGTGTGTCTCTCTCTCCAGTGTGTGTGTGTGTCTCTCTCTCCAGTGTGTGTCTCTCTCTCCAGTGTGTGTCTCTCTCTCCAGTGTGTGTGTGTGTGTCTCCAGCGTGTGTGTGTCTCTCCAGTGTGTGTGTGTGTGTGTCTCTCCAGTGTGTGTGTGTGTGTCTCTCCAGTGTGTGTGTGTGTCTCTCTCTCTCCAGTGTGTGTGTCTCTCTCTCCAGTGTGTGTGTCTCTCTCTCCAGTGTGTGTGTGTCTCTCTCTCCAGTGTGTGTGTGTGTCTCTCTCTCCAGTGTGTGTGTGTGTCTCTCTCTCCAGTGTGTGTGTGTGTCTCTCTCTCCAGTGTGTGTGTGTGTCTCTCTCTCCAGTGTGTGTGTGTGTCTCTCTCTCCAGTGTGTGTGTGTGTCTCTCTCTCCAGTGTGTGTGTGTGTCTCTCCAGTGTGTGTGTGTGTGTCTCTCCAGTGTGTGTGTGTGTCTCTCTCCAGTGTGTGTGTGTGTCTCTCTCTCCAGTGTGTGTGTGTGTCTCTCTCTCCAGTGTGTGTGTGTCTCTCTCCAGTGTGTGTGTGTGTCTCTCTCTCCAGTGTGTGTGTGTGTCTCTCTCCAGTGTGTGTGTGTGTCTCTCTCCAGTGTGTGTGTGTGTCTCTCTCCAGTGTGTGTGTGTGTCTCTCTCTCCAGTGTGTGTGTGTGTGTCTCTCTCTCCAGTGTGTGTGTGTGTCTCTCTCTCCAGTGTGTGTGTGTGTCTCTCTCTCCAGTGTGTGTGTGTGTCTCTCTCCAGTGTGTGTGTGTCTCTCTCTCCAGTGTGTGTGTGTCTCTCTCTCCAGTGTGTGTGTGTGTCTCTCCAGTGTGTGTGTGTGTGTGTCTCTCCAGTGTGTGTGTGTGTGTGTCTCTCCAGTGTGTGTGTGTGTCTCTCCAGTGTGTGTGTGTGTGTGTCTCTCCAGTGTGTGTGTGTGTGTGTCTCTCCAGTGTGTGTGTGTGTGTGTGTCTCTCCAGTGTGTGTGTGTGTGTCTCTCCAGTGTGTGTGTGTGTGTGTCTCTCCAGTGTGTGTGTGTGTGTGTGTCTCTCCAGTGTGTGTGTGTGTCTCTCCAGTGTGTGTGTGTGTCTCTCTCTCCAGTGTGTGTGTGTGTCTCTCTCTCCAGTGTGTGTGTGTGTGTCTCTCTCTCCAGTGTGTGTGTGTGTCTCCAGTGTGTGTGTGTGTCTCTCCAGTGTGTGTGTGTGTCTCTCCAGTGTGTGTGTGTGTCTCTCCAGTGTGTGTGTGTGTCTCTCCAGTGTGTGTGTGTGTCTCTCCAGTGTGTGTGTGTGTGTGTCTCTCCAGTGTGTGTGTGTGTGTCTCTCCAGTGTGTGTGTGTCTCTCTCTCCAGTGTGTGTGTGTGTGTGTCTCTCTCTCCAGTGTGTGTGTGTGTCTCTCTCTCCAGTGTGTGTGTGTGTCTCTCCAGTGTGTGTGTGTGTCTAACCAGTGTGTGTGTGTGTGTGTCTCTCCAGTGTGTGTGTGTGTGTGTGTGTCTCTCCAGTGTGTGTGTGTGTGTGTCTCTCCAGTGTGTGTGTGTGTCTCTCCAGTGTGTGTGTGTGTCTCTCCAGTGTGTGTGTGTGTCTCTCCAGTGTGTGTGTGTGTCTCTCCAGTGTGTGTGTGTGTCTCTCTCTCCAGTGTGTGTGTGTGTCTCTCTCTCCAGTGTGTGTGTGTGTCTCTCCAGTGTGTGTGTGTGTCTCTCCAGTGTGTGTGTGTGTCTCTCCAGTGTGTGTGTGTGTCTCTCCAGTGTGTGTGTGTGTGTCTCCAGTGTGTGTGTGTGTCTCTCCAGTGTGTGTGTGTGTCTCTCCAGTGTGTGTGTGTGTCTCTCCAGTGTGTGTGTGTGTCTCTCCAGTGTGTGTGTGTGTGTGTCTCTCCAGTGTGTGTGTGTGTGTCTCTCCAGTGTGTGTGTGTGTGTGTCTCTCCAGTGTGTGTGTGTGTGTGTGTGTCTCTCCAGTGTGTGTGTGTGTGTGTGTCTCTCCAGTGTGTGTGTGTGTGTCTCTCCAGTGTGTGTGTCTCTCCAGTGTGTGTGTGTGTGTCTCTCCAGTGTGTGTGTGTGTGTCTCTCTCCAGTGTGTGTGTGTGTCTCTCTCCAGTGTGTGTGTGTGTCTCTCCAGTGTGTGTGTGTGTGTGTGTGTCTCTCCAGTGTGTGTGTGTGTGTGTCTCTCCAGTGTGTGTGTGTGTGTCTCTCCAGTGTGTGTGTCTCTCTCTCCAGTGTGTGTGTGTGTGTCTCTCTCTCCAGTGTGTGTGTGTGTGTGTCTCTCTCTCCAGTGTGTGTGTCTCTCTCTCCAGTGTGTGTGTGTGTGTCTCTCTCTCCAGTGTGTGTGTGTCTCTCTCTCCAGTGTGTGTGTGTGTGTCTCTCTCTCCAGTGTGTGTGTGTGTGTCTCTCTCTCCAGTGTGTGTCTCTCTCTCCAGTGTGTGTGTGTGTCTCTCTCTCCAGTGTGTGTGTGTGTCTCTCTCTCCAGTGTGTGTGTGTGTCTCTCTCTCCAGTGTGTGTGTGTGTCTCTCCAGTGTGTGTGTGTGTCTCTCCAGTGTGTGTGTGTGTCTCTCCAGTGTGTGTCTCTCCAGTGTGTGTGTGTGTCTCTCCAGTGTGTGTGTGTCTCTCCAGTGTGTGTGTGTGTGTCTCTCCAGTGTGTGTGTGTGTCTCTCCAGTGTGTGTGTGTGTCTCTCCAGTGTGTGTGTGTGTGTCTCTCCAGTGTGTGTGTGTGTCTCTCTCCAGTGTGTGTGTGTGTCTCTCTCTCCAGTGTGTGTGTGTGTCTCTCTCTCCAGTGTGTGTGTGTGTCTCTCTCTCCAGTGTGTGTGTGTGTCTCTCTCTCCAGTGTGTGTGTGTGTCTCTCTCCAGTGTGTGTGTGTGTGTCTCTCCAGTGTGTGTGTGTGTCTCTCCAGTGTGTGTGTGTGTGTCTCTCTCCAGTGTGTGTGTGTGTGTCTCTCCAGTGTGTGTGTGTGTCTCTCCAGTGTGTGTGTGTGTGTCTCTCCAGTGTGTGTGTGTGTGTCTCTCCAGTGTGTGTGTGTGTGTCTCTCCAGTGTGTGTGTGTGTGTCTCTCCAGTGTGTGTGTGTGTCTCTCCAGTGTGTGTGTGTGTCTCTCCAGTGTGTGTGTGTCTCTCCAGTGTGTGTGTGTGTCTCTCCAGTGTGTGTGTGTGTCTCTCCAGTGTGTGTGTGTGCCTCTCCAGTGTGTGTGTGTGTCTCTCCAGTGTGTGTGTGTGTCTCTCCAGTGTGTGTGTGTGTCTCTCCAGTGTGTGTGTGTCTCTCCAGTGTGTGTGTGTGTCTCTCCAGTGTGTGTGTGTCTCTCCAGTGTGTGTGTGTCTCTCCAGTGTGTGTGTGTGTCTCTCGTGTGTGTGTGTGTGTCTCTCTCCAGTGTGTGTGTGTCTCTCTCCAGTGTGTGTGTGTGTCTCTCCAGTGTGTGTGTGTGTCTCTCCAGTGTGTGTGTGTGTGTCTCTCCAGTGTGTGTGTGTGTGTCTCTCCAGTGTGTGTGTGTCTCTCCAGTGTGTGTGTGTCTTTCCAGTGTGTGTGTGTCTTTCCAGTGTGTGTGTGTGTCTCGTGTGTGTGTGTGTGTCTCTCCAGTGTGTGTGTGTGTGTCTCTCCAGTGTGTGTGTGTGTGTCTCTCCAGTGTGTGTGTGTGTCTCTCCAGTGTGTGTGTGTGTCTCTCCAGTGTGTGTGTGTGTCTCTCCAGTGTGTGTGTGTGTCTTGTCTCTCCAGTGTGTGTGTGTGTCTCTCCAGTGTGTGTGTGTGTCTCTCCAGTGTGTGTGTGTGTCTCTCCAGTGTGTGTGTGTGTCTCTCCAGTGTGTGTGTGTGTCTCTCCAGTGTGTGTGTGTGTCTCTCCAGTGTGTGTGTGTGTCTCTCCAGTGTGTGTGTCTCGCACAGAGAAAGACACATAAAATAACTGTTCAGTTACAGACGGGTCAGAAGTTCAGGGTAAAACAACATCTTGTTCAACAACTTTCTTCCAGAGGCTTTCTTAGAGGTTGATACAGTTTACTGGAGGCATAGAAACCAGACAAGAAATCAAGACGCAAAACACACACACACACACAGGAGACACACACACGCACACAGGAGACACACACACGCACACAGGAGACACACACACGCACACAGGAGACACACACGCACACAGGAGACACACACACACACAGGAGACACACACACACACAGGAGACACACACACGCACACAGGAGACACACACACACGAGACACACACACACACACACACACACAGGAGACACACACACGCACACACACACACACAGGAGACACACACATCACACAGGAGACACACACAGGAGACACACACATCACACCACACACACACCATAATCGTGATCTCTCTCTTGTAGATGTTGAGGTCAGGGACATTGTTGACGTACATCCTCTTGAGAGCGCAGCGCATGCCACTGTGTGTCCGGGCCAGGAACACCACAGAGAACCCACCTGGCGAGGAGGAGAACAGAGTGGTTAGCACCTCACACACACACACACACACACACAGATAACACTGCCTTCAGCTAGTATTCAGACCCCTTGACTTATTCCACATTTTTGTTGTGTTACAGCCAAATTGATTAAATATACAATTGCGTAAATTATATATTTCGGTATTTCAATGTCAATAAATTTGCAAGTTAAAAAAAAAAAATAATAATAATAAAATGTTGACACTTTATTAACGGATATTGTGTGTAGGTGAGAAAATATATATTTAGTACAATTTTAAATTCAAGCTACAGTTGAGGGTTGTGAATACATTGAACATACATTGCATTTTGTGCTTGTGTTGTAGGTTAATGTCCTGCTGAACGGTGCATTTTGTGCTTGTGTTGTAGGTTAATGTCCTGCTGAACGGTGCATTTTGTGCTTGTGTTGTAGGTTAATGTCCTGCTGAACGGTGAATTTGTGCTTGTGTTGTAGGTTAATGTCCTGCTGAACGGTGAATTTGTGCTTGTGTTGTAGGTTAATGTCCTGCTGAACGGTGCATTTGTGCTTGTGTTGTAGGTTAATGTCCTGCTGAACGGTGAATTTGTGCTTGTGTTGTAGGTTAATGTCCTGCTGAACGGTGAATTTGTCTCCTCGCACACACAGCTGCAGTTCTATTTTATACCATTTATTCCACTGACCAAGTCACTACCCACTTTATTTTTTTGTAAAAAAACAGTGTAATACAGTCCATTATTACTACCTCTCCTATTAGGTTTACGTGACATGTTAGTCATTTAGCAGACGCTCCTATCCAGAGAGACTTACAGGAGCAATTAGAGTTAAGTTCCTTGCTTAAGGGCACATGGACAGATTATCACATCTCCACTTGATAATGTGCGAATGTGAATCTGTTTCCAGGCATAAGCGACATAAACCGTATTAACTCAACATGTAAAGTGTTGGTTTCATGTTTCATGAGCTGAAATAAAACATCCCAGAAATGTTCCTTACTCACAAAAAGCTTATTTCTTTAAAAAAAATAAAAAAAATAAAAAAAATTTTGGTGCACAGATTTGTTTACATCCTCGTTGGTGAGAATTTATCCAAGATGATGACAATAATAATAAGATAATCACCTGACAGGTGTCATATGGAGAAGCTGATTTTAAACCTGGTCTGTCTGCTTTCCAACACACTAGGAGACATCATCACGTAGTCTACAGCTGGGGTCACTAGTCCACGTGTGCGTTTCTCTCTCATTAGGGGACCGAGCGGGTGGCTTCAAAGACCCGGCGCAGGGCCGGAACAAAGCAGCGCCCCACAATGGCGTCCTTGTTGCCTAACACAAACACACTGCTCCCCGAGGGAGAGTCCTGCATCAAGGTAGAGTCCCACGGTTCCCTGTGTTTGACTCAACATTTATTATTTATTAATATATATATATATATAATCCCGGCGGGTGGAATGAAAACAGTCTTTCAAGTCGCTGTTCAGAACAATTATATTGCAGGTTGGAAACACTTTAAATCAAGATACACTCGTTTATTTTTACCCAGGAGTTGTGTTGTGAATTCCTCTGAACGGCGAGTCGGGCAGACAGACAGACGGGCGGACAGACAGACGGGAGGGCAGACAGACGGGCGGGCAGACAGACGGGCGGGCAGACAGACAGACGGGCAGACAGACGGGAGGGCAGACAGACGGGAGGGCAGACAGACGGGAGGGCAGACAGACGGGAGGGCAGACAGACGGGAGGGCAGACAGACGGGAGGGCGGGCAGACAGACGGGCGGGCAGACAGACGGGCGGGCAGACAGACGGGCGGGCAGACAGACGGGCGGGCAGACAGACGGGCGGGCAGACGGGCGGGCAGACAGACGGGCAGACAGAGGTAGGCTAGCAGTCACACAGCGAGAGTGGATCAGGGAACTGTTTGTGTGGTGCTGAAAACATCCTTAACATGTTTGTCCAAGAGCAGAGTTTCTATTCTAGGGTAGTAATCAGTTATCTAAACGAACGGCGGTCACAGCTCGATCTTTGGGTAAAAACATTTTAGAAATACTGTAAAACTCATTTGGTGTCATGTGCTTTCTGGCTGGTCAAGTGGAATGTCTAGACACATTGCCTCGTGTTCTATTAAAGGCATAATTTATTTTCTTCTGTTATATCACATCATGATTTATTTCATATTCCATCCGGATTTATTTTATTATATTACAAAATAAGTGTCTCGACAGTGATAAGGGCTCGGGAAATAAGTCTGGTTTGTTAATTTGACAAAAACAAGGCTGTGTCATTTTGCACAAGCAAACACCACTGCTGAGGCTACTGCCTTTGTAAAGATGTTCCACAATATAATACAACCAGTTGATATTATCAACACAATGTCATTCATAGAGGAGAGAGAGGGGACTGACCGCAGTAGGAGTCAACAGTAGCCTACATTCTAGATTGGCTTAAACGTCCTGTCAACTCTGCAGGGGGCTGTGACAGGACAGCGGCGCACGATTCTCTCACCGCTAAGGAGAAATTATCACCGATAATAATGTGTGTACACGAGAAAAGCAGTGATAAGCTATTTTAAGATAAGGAAGGCCCATGTCCCATGCTGCGTCTGGTCTACACCCCCTCTTCTCCCGATCCTCAGTAGCAGTCAGTCTGTACCAGAGCCACACGAAACAGACTTATTACATTAGAGGACCAGCTAGACTCACCTCACATAACATCTGGATAGGCTAACCTATAACACAACAGAACAGACTAAACTCATCACCATGACAAATTAGTAGGTCAGGGGTCAACCCTAATAAAATGATGAGTTTGTGAAATTAAATTGAGAAGGTTAGGGATGGGCATTGACATGTTTTTTAAGTGTTTGAGTATGCCTGATTTATTATTTATTTAGAGGAAGGCCCCCACTAGGATTTTTTTGTTTGTTATAACCTAGGCTAGAGGTCGACCTCTAACCTAGGCTAACCAATCCCAAATGGCAGTTCGTATAAGAGCGGGAAAATATAGATGGGAATCAATTACTCCAAAACGGCAGTTGGAACACATGATTTTCCTACTTCAACCAGTCCATATCTTTAGCCAACTGTCGTTATTTGGCACAGAATGAAGCTTCTGTAGCCTGTCAGATATGTTTTTATAGGCATTTATTTCCATAGGCCTAACATGAGCTTGTGTGCTCACTCAGCGCGTGTGTGTGTGTGTGAGTGTGTGTGTGAGTAAGTGTGTGTGTGTGTGTGTGTGTGTGTGTAAGTGTGTGTGTGTGTGTGTGTAAGTGTGTGTGTAAGTGTGTGTGTGTGTGTGTGTGTGTGTGTAGGGAGCGGTCAGAATGTAATTGAGTGAACGAGACTTGAAAGGGAATTTAGGGAGGATAGACTACAACGACTAAGAGCCAACAGGTAAGTCCTGCTCTGTTTTGTTTTGAATGGAGTTGTTCGTTACTGTGTAGGACGAGAAAGCACGTGCAGAGTCAAATTAGTTTTTCCCCCGGTTTGATGCAGTCAAGACCGGTTTCTATGTAATTAATTTGAGCTTTAGCAGCTATTCGTCGACTAGAGGACGAGTCAGCTTGGTTGTTTGTGGTCTCTCATCTCTCGCTCCTCCCTGCCAGAACATCACCACTCCGCCAGGGCTTCATCAGCTCTGGTTAAAAAAGTACCAGATGTTCTTTCCTGAGGTTTGTTTGGGGCTCAGATTTGGGTCCGACCAGGTCTATACAGAACGGGTCTAGCTGTCCTCCTCGGGTCTGTCCGGGTGGGAAACTTCTTCTCCATTACTCATAACCATTCATATATTTATAACAACATAAAAACGGAGCCAACTCGCTAGCGAGAGTCATTACCATCAGTGGTAGGAAACTGTTTGTGTTCGGATTGTACTGGAACTGCAATAAAAACTGCCTTGAACTCAAGTTGTGCCAAGTGAGTGAACTCAAACTAATGAGATATCAAGCAGGAAGGGAGAAAGAGAGGAGGCAAGCAGCAAGAGAGACAGACAGAGACAAGTGGCTTTAGAGAGAGAGATAGAGAGAGAGAGAGAGAGAGAGAGACAGAGACAAGTGGCTTTAGAGAGCGAGAGAGAGACAGACAGAGACAAGTGGCTTTAGAGAGAGAGAGAGAGAGAGAGAGACAAGTGGCTTGAGAGAGAGAGAGAGAGAGAGAGAGAGAGAGAGAGAGAGAGAGAGACAAGTGGCTTTAGAGAGCGAGAGAGAGAGACAGACAGAGACAAGTGGCTTTAGAGAGAGAGAGAGAGAGACAGAGACAAGTGGCTTTAGAGAGCGAGAGAGAGAGAGAGAGAGAGAGAGAGAGAGAGAGAGAGAGAGAGACAGAGACAAGTGGCTTTAGAGAGCGAGAGAGAGAGACAGACAGAGACAAGTGGCTTTAGAGAGAGAGAGAGAGAGACAGAGACAAGTGGCTTTAGAGAGCGAGATAGAGAGAGAGAGAGACAGACAGAGACAAGTGGCTTGAGAGAGAGAGAGAGAGAGAGAGAGAGAGAGAGACAAGTGGCTTTAGAGAGAGAGAGAGAGAGACAAGTGGCTTGAGAGAGAGAGAGAGAGAGAGAGAGAGAGAGAGAGAGAGAGAGAGAGAGAGACAGAGACAAGTGGCTTTAGAGAGCGAGAGAGAGACAGACAGAGACAAGTGGCTTTAGAGAGAGAGAGAGAGACAGAGACAAGTGGCTTTAGAGAGCGAGATAGAGAGAGAGACAAGTGGCTTTAGAGAGCGAGATAGAGAGAGAGAGAGAGAGAGACAGACAGAGACAAGTGGCTTTAGAGAGCGAGAGAGAGAGACAGACAGAGACAAGTGGCTTTAGAGAGCGAGAGAGAGAGACAGACAGAGACAAGTGGCTTTAGAGAGCGAGATAGAGAGAGAGAGAGAGAGAGACAGACAGAGACAAGTGGCTTTAGAGAGCGGGAGAGAGAGAGAAAGGGCCCTCCCAGTCGCTCTCCCCAGAGCCTGTGTCTCTGCCTGCCTACTTGACAGAGACCATATGGTTCAGGATCTCACTAAATCAGTCTAAATCCTTGTGCGCACACACACACACCACAGAAGTGCAGTGGCTATAGAGTCCATTATTCTCCCAGAGTGCCTCAGGAGAGATGGTTTGTTAGGGGGATTTTTGCCCTGCAGACAGAGAGGAGAGAGGAAGAAAGAACAGGGCAAGGAAGGAAGGAGCCTCTCCGTACAGGAGATTGATGTTGTGGTCGGGACCAACAAGGCCATGAGCCCGTCATACAGACAGACAGACAAGAGCCCCCTCACACAGAGATGAGCCCCCTCACACAGACAGACAGACAGACAAGAGCCCCCTCACACAGACAGACAGACAAGAGCCCCCTCACACAGACAGACAAGAGCCCCCTCACACAGACAGACAGACAGACAAGAGCCCCCTCACACAGACAGACAGACAAGAGCCCCCTCACACAGACAGACAGACAGACAAGAGCCCCCTCACACAGACAGACAAGAGCCCCCTCACACAGACAGACATGAGCGCGAAATAGATAAAGGTGTCCGCATGCTTCCCATTTCGAGAACAGTTTGTGCACATTTTTTTTTTTTTTGTGTGTGTGTGTGTGTGTGTGTGTGTGTGTGTGTGTGTGTGTGTGTGTGTGTGTGGTTGTGTGTGTGGTTGTGTTGAAATGTTTAAGTCAGTAGAACCTTCGCCAATGATTGGTCAACAGTAGGGATTCTTCAACAAAGTGTTTGTTGTGCGTGAAAAGGAATTTGTGTTGAATGACATTCTGTGCCCATCCGTCCACTGTAATGGAACATCCACAAACAAACAAACAACCTCCAGTCTCTATCTAGAACTCCAGTGTAGAGGGTTGTGTGGTTTTGGTAACTCCATAGGGGATGGCAGGGTAGCCTAGTGGTTAGAGTGTAGAGGAGGTAGGGTAGCCTAGTGGTTAGAGTGTAGAGGAGGCAGGGTAGCCTAGTGGTTAGAGTGTAGAGGAGGCAGGGTAGCCTAGTGGTTAGAGTGTAGAGGAGGCAGGGTAGTCTAGTGGTTAGAGTGTAGAGGAGGCAGGGTAGCCTAGTGGTTAGAGTGTAGAGGAGGCAGGGTAGCCTAGTGGTTAGAGTGTAGAGGAGGCAGGGTAGCCTAGTGGTTAGAGTGTAGAGGAGGCAGGGTAGCCTAGTGGTTAGAGTGTAGAGGAGGCAGGGTAGCCTAGTGGTTAGAGTGTAGAGGTGGCAGGGTAGCCTAGTGGTTAGAGTGTAGAGGTGGCAGGGTACCCTAGTGGTTAGAGTGTAGAGGAGGCAGGGTAGCCTAGTGGTTAGAGTGTAGAGGAGGCAGGGTAGCCTAGTGGTTAGAGTGTAGAGGCGGCAGGGTAGCCTAGTGGTTAGAGTGTAGAGGAGGCAGGGTAGCCTAGTGGTTAGAGTGTAGAGGAGGCAGGGTAGCCTAGTGGTTAGAGTGTAGAGGGGGCAGGGTAGCCTAGTGGTTAGAGTGTAGAGGAGGCAGGTTAGCCTAGTGGTTAGAGTGTAGAGGCGGCAGGGTAGCCTAGTGGTTAGAGTGTAGAGGCGGCGGGGTAGCCTAGTGGTTAGAGTGTAGAGGCGGCAGGGTAGCCTAGTGGTTAGAGTGTAGAGGCGGCGGGGTAGCCTAGTGGTTAGAGTGTAGAGGAGGTAGGTAGCCTAGTGGTTAGAGTGTAGAGGCGGCAGGGTAGCCTAGTGGTTAGAGTGTAGAGGCGGCAGGGTAGCCTAGTGGTTAGAGTGTAGAGGCGGCAGGGTAGCCTAGTGGTTAGAGTGTAGAGGCGGCAGGGTAGCCTAGTGGTTAGAGTGTAGAGGCGGCAGGGTAGCCTAGTGGTTAGAGTGTAGAGGCGGCAGGGTAGCCTAGTGGTTAGAGTGTAGAGGCGGCGGGGTAGCCTAGTGGTTAGAGTGTAGAGGCGGCGGGGTAGCCTAGTGGTTAGAGTGTAGAGGCGGCGGGGTAGCCTAGTGGTTAGAGTGTAGAGGCGGCAGGGTAGCCTAGTGGTTAGAGTGTAGAGGCGGCAGGGTAGCCTAGTGGTTAGAGTGTAGAGGCGGCAGGGTAGCCTAGTGGTTAGAGTGTAGAGGCGGCAGGGTAGCCTAGTGGTTAGAGTGTAGAGGCGGCAGGGTAGCCTAGTGGTTAGAGTGTAGAGGCGGCAGGGTAGCCTAGTGGTTAGAGTGTAGAGGAGGCAGGGTAGCCTAGTGGTTAGAGTGTAGAGGAGGCTGGTAGCCTAGTGGTTAGAGCGTTGGACTAGTAACCGGGAAGGTTGCAAGATCGAATCCCCCGAGCTGACAAGGTACAAAATGTGTCGTTCTGCCCCTTGAACAAAGCAGTTAACCCACTGTTCCCAGACCAGTTAACCCACTGTTCCCAGACCAGTTAACCCACTGTTCCCAGACCAGTTAACCCACTGTTCCCAGACCAGTTAACCCACTGTTCCCAGACCAGTTAACCCACTGTTCCCAGACCAGTTAACCCACTGTTCCCAGACCAGTTAACCCACTGTTCCTAGACCAGTTAACCCACTAGACCAGTTACCCCACTAGACCAGTTACCCCACTAGACCAGTTACCCCACTAGACCAGTTACCCCACTGTTCCTATACCAGTTACCCCACTAGACCAGTTACCCCACTAGACCAGTTACCCCACTGTTCCTAGACCAGTTAACCCACTAGACCAGTTACCCCACTAGACCAGTTACCCCACCTAGACCAGTTACCCCACTAGACCAGTTACCCCACTAGACCAGTTACCCCACTAGACCAGTTACCCCACTAGACCAGTTACCCCACTAGACCAGTTACCCCACTGTTCCTATACCAGTTACCCCACTAGACCAGTTACCCCACTAGACCAGTTACCCCACTAGACCAGTTACCCCACTAGACCAGTTACCCCCTGTTCCTATACCAGTTACCCCACTAGACCAGTTACCCCACTAGACCAGTTACCCCACTGTTCCTAGACCAGTTACCCCACTAGACCAGTTACCCCACTGTTCCTATACCAGTTACCCCACTAGACCAGTTACCCCACTAGACCAGTTACCCCACTAGACCAGTTACCCCACTAGACCAGTTACCCCACTAGACCAGTTACCCCACTGTTCCTATACCAGTTACCCCACTAGACCAGTTACCCCACTAGACCAGTTACCCCACTAGACCAGTTACCCCACTGTTCCTAGACCAGTTACCCCACTAGACCAGTTACCCCACTGTTCCTATACCAGTTACCCCACTGTTCCTAGACCAGTTAACCCACTAGACCAGTTACCCCACTAGACCAGTTACCCCACTGTTCCTATACCAGTTACCCCACTAGACCAGTTACCCCACTAGACCAGTTACCCCACTAGACAGTTAACCCACTAGACCAGTTACCCCACTGTTCCTATACCAGTTACCCCACTAGACCAGTTACCCCACTAGACCAGTTAACCCACTAGACCAGTTAACCCACTGTTCCTATAACAGTTACCCCACTAGACCAGTTACCCCACTAGACCAGTTACCCCACTAGACCAGTTACCCCACTAGACCAGTTAACCCACTATACCAGTTAACCCACTAGACCAGTTACCCCACTAGACCAGTTACCCCACCTAGACCAGTTACCCCACTATACCAGTTACCCCACTAGACCAGTTAACCCACTGTTCCTAGACCAGTTACCCCACTAGACCAGTTAACCCACTGTTCCTAGACCAGTTACCCCACCTAGACCAGTTACCCCACTAGACCAGTTACCCCACTAGACCAGTTACCCCACCTAGACCAGTTACCCCACCTAGACCAGTTACCCCACCTATACCAGTTACCCCACTAGACCAGTTACCCCACTAGACCAGTTACCGTTCCTAGACCAGTTACCCCACCTAGACCAGTTACCCCACTAGACCAGTTACCCCACTAGACCAGTTACCCCACTAGACCAGTTACCCCACTAGACCAGTTACCCCACTAGACCAGTTACCCCACCTAGACCAGTTACCCCACTAGACCAGTTACCCCACTAGACCAGTTACCCCACTAGACCAGTTACCCCACTAGACCAGTTACCCCACCTAGACCAGTTACCCCACTAGACCAGTTACCCCACTGTTCCTATACCAGTTACCCCACTAGACCAGTTACCCCACTAGACCAGTTACCCCACTATACCAGTTACCCCACTATACCAGTTACCCCACTAGACCAGTTACCCCACTGTTCCTAGACCAGTTACCCCACTAGACCAGTTACCCCACTAGACCAGTTACCCCACTAGACCAGTTACCCCACCTAGACCAGTTACCCCACTAGACCAGTTACCCCACTAGACCAGTTACCCCACTAGACCAGTTACCCCACCTAGACCAGTTACCCCACCTAGACCAGTTACCCCACCTAGACCAGTTCACTAGACCAGTTACCCCACTAGACCAGTTACCCCACCTAGACCAGTTACCCCACTAGACCAGTTACCCCACCTAGACCAGTTACCCCACTAGACCAGTTAACCCCACTGTTCCTAGACCAGTTAACCCCACTGTTCCTAGACCAGTTACCCCACTAGACCAGTTAACCCACTGTTCCCAGACCAGTTAACCCACTGTTCCCAGACCAGTTAACCCACTGTTCCCAGACCAGTTAACCCACTGTTCCCAGACCAGTTAACCCACTGTTCCCAGACCAGTTAACCCACTGTTCCCAGACCAGTTAACCCACTGTTCCCAGACCAGTTAACCCACTGTTCCCAGACCAGTTACCCCACTGTTCCCAGACCAGTTACCCCACTGTTCCCAGACCAGTTACCCCACTGTTCCCAGACCAGTTAACCCACTGTTCCTAGACCAGTTAACCCACTGTTCCTAGACCAGTTAACCCACTGTTCCTAGACCAGTTAACCCACTGTTCCTAGACCAGTTAACCCACTGTTCCTAGACCAGTTAACCCACTGTTCCTAGACCAGTTAACCCACTGTTCCTAGACCAGTTAACCCACTGTTCCTAGACCAGTTAACCCACTGTTCCTAGACCAGTTAACCCACTGTTCCTAGACCAGTTAACCCACTGTTCCTAGACCAGTTAACCCACTGTTCCTAGACCAGTTAACCCACTGTTCCTAGACCAGTTAACCCACTGTTCCTAGACCAGTTAACCCCTGTTCCCAGACCAGTTAACCCACTGTTCCCAGACCAGTTAACCCACTGTTCCCAGACCAGTTAACCCACTGTTCCCAGACCAGTTAACCCACTGTTCCCAGACCAGTTAACCCACTGTTCCCAGACCAGTTAACCCACTGTTCCCAGACCAGTTAACCCACTGTTCCCAGACCAGTTAACCCACTGTTCCCAGACCAGTTAACCCACTGTTCCCAGACCAGTTAACCCACTGTTCCCAGACCAGTTAACCCACTGTTCCTAGACCAGTTAACCCACTGTTCCTAGACCAGTTACCCCACTGTTCCTAGACCAGTTAACCCACTGTTCCTATACCAGTTAACCCACTGTTCCCAGACCAGTTAACCCACTGTTCCTAGACCAGTTACCCCACTGTTCCTAGACCAGTTAACCCACTGTTCCTATACCAGTTAACCCACTGTTCCTAGACCAGTTAACCCACTGTTCCTAGACCAGTTAACCCACTGTTCCTAGACCAGTTAACCCACTGTTCCTAGACCAGTTAACCCACTGTTCCTAGACCAGTTACCCCACTAGACCAGTTACCCCACTAGACCAGTTACCCCACTAGACCAGTTACCCCACTAGACCAGTTACCCCACCTAGACCAGTTACCCCACCTAGACCAGTTACCCCACCTAGACCAGTTACCCCACCTAGACCAGTTACCCCACTAGACCAGTTAAACACATTTTCTTAAATTCTGGATTAATGTATCCAGAAAAAGGTTTTGGTTAGTCGGTAGTAGCCAGCTTTTGGACCCCAAACAATTTTGAAAAGACGAAAAGATAAAATTGCCGCCGGCCAATTGTCCGGGAGAAGAAGAAAAATCCCATTGAGAAAATAATTTTAGCCTATTTGTTGAGTAAAATACCAGTCCATGTAGACGGAGCTCTGCTACAGCTCCTCGTGTGCTTTTATCAGCCCAATCAATGTAACAATTCAAAATGGGGTTTTTAATTAAAAAATTAAAAAGTTTCGATAGCTACGTTTTAAAAAGATTCTCCCAGAGTTACAACATGATGATGTTGGAGAACTACTGCACAGATAGATGGTTGTGGGACCTAAAAAATTAAATAAAAAAAATAGAGCACAGCTTGCTTTTTTGGCGTGTAGTCGATAGATTCCGCACCAGGAGAGTAGATCGGAACCCTTGACGGAACACTGAGCACACTAACAATCACTCTCTGGAACATTCCAGGCGTTCTGGAATCCACGGAAGCCCTTTGATGAGGAACATCGTCACCTTTGACAACACAGGCAGGGTAATCCTGATGCCTCCACTGTATAACAGCTTTATCATATATATATATATATATATTTTTTTTTATATATATATTTTTTTATTAATAATAAAAATCTGTCTAATTAGCTAGATTGCCCATTTGTTACAAGAATGTCAAACATGATAGAGCCTAAACGCTGAACACAATGTGTCCTCAGTTTGTGGATTTGGAGGGAAAAAAAAAGAGGACACTAGCCTCTTGCTTTAAAAGCAACAGTCTAGGATTGGCTTTTATCAGCAAAAAAAAAAATGGAAGCCCCCCACCCCTTCTTTTGGTACACAGCTAAAAATACTGACCTCCATTATAACCTCAGCCTGCTCCTCTCCAGCTGTGAACTTTGATTGAAAAACAAGTAAAGGGCATCCATGCTTTTTTTTTTTTTTATAAAATTCTATTTGACCATAGGAGCACGACAGATCTCTAGAACCAACGTCACATGACTTTCACTATTTCCATAGCTGAGAGGCGTGGGTGGAAACCCCATGCCCCCCAAACCTCCACTCACATAGCTGAGAGGCGGGGTGGAAACCCCATGCCCCCCCAAACCTCCACTCACATAGCTGGAAACCCCATGAGAGGCGTGGGTGAAACCCCATGCCCCCCAAACCTCCACTCACATAGCTGAGAGGCATGGTGCCCCCCAAACCTCCCCACATAGCTGAGAGGCGTGGGTGGAAACCCCATGGTCCCCCCCCATAGCTGAGAGGCGTGGGTGGAAACCCCATGGTCCCCCCATAGCTGAGAGGCGTGGGTGGAAACCCCATGGTCCCCCCCACATGAGAGCTGAGAGGCGCTGAGAGGTGTGGAAACCCCATGGTCCCCCCCAACATAGCTGAGAGGCGTGGGTGGACCCCCCAAACCTCCACTCATTTGGTGGTGAACTCCAATACAAGCATACGTGATTCAATTGGTCAATTAATCATCAAGCCCATCTGTAGTTAATAATCAGCATCACTTGGCTCAAGGGTACATCAAATCAGTTGATGTAGCTGGTCGGACACACACACACACACACACACACACAAACACACTGATTCTCACTTTAGCACCCCCCCAAAAAAAATGTAATAAATCAGTACTATTAAGCTAGCCTACAACTACCCCTGTGGTTTTAACCCCCCTCTTCCCTACGTGAATGTAAAAACAGGGGGGAGAGAGAGAGCGAGAGAGAGCAAGAGAGCGAGAGACAGAGAGACAGAGGTTATAGGTCAGATATGTATAAGCCTAAAAAGAGGTGACGGTGCCTCTCTACCTAAAGACCCTGTATGGGGCTCTGGAATGGCACAGATTAAAATGGAAGGTTCCATGCAGAGAGAGGGAAGAAGGGAGAGAATAAATCAGCTAAACAAAATCATTCAATCCCCAAGTCCCTGTGTAAACTAAAACGTTCAAAGTAGTCATCCCTTTTAAAAAATATTTTAAAAAACACCAGAGTGAAAGTAGACTAAAACTTATCATCCATCTCACAAAACCACGACGATCATATCTGTACAGGGTCTGTCCTTTTAAAACAGAACAAACATGTCCTACAAGAACAGAGGAGGTACAGGGTGAACTTCTAACATCGCGATGCTGGGGGGGGTTTCACTAAGTTGCCAACTCATCATTGCGCTCCTAAAACAGATGTGTAGAAGTAGGTGAAGCCTGAAGCCTGAAAGCCTGAAAGCCTGAAAGCCTGTAGCCTGGAAGCCTGTAGCCTGTAGCCTGTAGCCTGAAGCCTGAAGCCTGTAGCCTGTAAGCCTGTAGCCTGAAAGCCTGGAAGCCTGAAGCCTGAAAGCCTGAAGCAGATACAGAGCCGACAGAAAGTATTGACACCCCTTCACTTATTCCACCTTGTGTTACAGCCGGAGATCAAAATGAATTCAATATATTATTGTTTCCATCTACACACACACACACACACACACACACACACACACACACAAATGGCATTCAGACCCCTTCACTTTTTCCACATTAGAACAAGGCTGTAACAAAATGGATTAAATAGTCCACCCCCCCAAATCTAAACCCCCCATTATGACAAAGCAAAAACAGATTTAGACATTTTTAGAAAATATATTACAAAATCTCACATTTACATAAGTATTCAGACCATTTATTCAGTACTTTGGCAGCGATTACAGCCTCCAGTCTTCTTGGGTAATGACGCTACAAGCTTGGCACATCTGTATTTGGGGAGTTTCTCCCATTCTTCTCTGCAGATCTTCTAAAGCTCTGTCAGGTTGGATGGGGAGCGTCGCTGCACAACGATTTTCTGGTCTCTCCAGAAATGTTCGATCGGGTTCAAGTCCGGGCTCTGGTAGGGTCACTCGAGGACATTCAGAGACTTGTCCCGAAGCCACTCCTGCGTTGTCTTGGCTGTGTGCTTAGGGTCATTGTTCTGTTGGAAGTTGAATCTTTGCCCCAGTCTTGAGGTCCTTAGCAGGATTTCATCAAGGACCTCTGTACTTTGCTTCACCGTAGAGATGGTGCCAGGTTTCCTCCAGACGTGACACTTGGCATTCAGGCCAGAGAATCTTGTTTCTCATGGTCTGAGAGTCCTTTAGGTGCCTTTTGGCAAACTCCAAGTGGGCTGTCGTGTGCCTTTTACTGAGGAGTGGCTTCCATCAGACCAGACTATCATAAAAGGCCTGATTGGTGGAGTATTGCAGAGATGGTTGTCCTTCTGGAAGGTTCTCCAATGGTCGCTATGAGCTCTGGTCAATGGAAACAGGATGCACCGGAGCTAAATTTCAATTCTCATAGCAAAGTCTGAATACTTATGTAAAGAAGGCATCTGTTTATTAAGAGATTTGCAAACATTATTTAAAAATTTAAAAAAGTTTTTGCTTTGTCATTATGGGTTAGTGTGTAGATTGATAATGACTTTTCTTTTTTAAATCCATTTTAGAATAAGACTGTAACGTAACAAAATGTGGGAAAAGTCAAGGGGTCTGAATACACTGTACATCATAATGACAAGAAAACAAACATGTTTAGACGTTTTAGCAAATGTATTGAAAATGAGATACGGAAAAACTAATTTACATGGGTGTGAATACATTGTAGATGCATCTCTGGCAGCTGAGCCTTCTGGGTAAGTCTCTTGAGCTTTCCATAACAGGAATGTACAACATTAACCCATTATTATATTCAAAACTATTCGAGCTCTGTTGAATTGGTTGTTGATCATTACTGGACAACCATTTAGGTGTTGCCATAGATTTTCAAGTAGATTTAAAAGTCAAAACTGTAACTCGAACACTCAAGAACATTCACTGTCTTCTTGGTAAGCAACTCCGGTGTGGATTTGGACTTGTGTTTTAGTTTAAATAATATATTAAAATTGTGTATTATTTTTCAACCGCTCTGGTGAACATTCACACACTCCCGCAAAACTTGAGATATCTGTGCCATTGTGTTGTGTGTGTGACAACTGCACGTTTGAGTGTCCATTTGTCCCCAGCACAAGGTGCACCTGTGTAATGATCCTGCAGTTTTTAAAAAATCAGCTTCTTGATATACCACATGACCGGTGGATGGATTATTCTTGTCAAAGGAGAAATGCTCACAAACAGGGATTTAAACACATTTGTGCACAGAAATTTGAGAGAAACAAGCTTTCTGTGTATATGGAACCTTTCTGGGATCTTTTATTTCAGCTCATTAAACAACATGGGACCAACACTATATATGTTGCGTTCATATATGTGCTCAGTATATTTCATAGTACAGATACACTTCTGTTTTAGGCTGAGTCTTCTCCAAACCAGCCAGTTTCTATCTTCTGTATTAGCTACGTCTTCTCCAAACCAGCCAGTTTCTATCTTCTGTATTAGCTATGTCTTCTCCAAACCAGCCCGTTTCCATCTTCTGTATTAGCTACGTCTTCTCCAAACCAGCCAGTTTCTATCTTCTGTATTAAGCTGCGTCTTCTCCAAACCAGCCCGTTTCCATCTTCTGTAGAACATGGTGAGAGAAGAGTTGTGATCCTAACAGACACTGTCTTTTTGGTTAAACACCTACTAGACTTTGCATGTTTAGTATACCAAGGCACAGGGCCCAGTACAGGATGTTAGAAAAGCAGGGAAACGGTGACGTACTTCTCCTGACAGATGATTTACTGGTGACAAGCCTTTTAGAAGGGAAGAAAAATAAGTGACAACATCCATCCCGAGGGAGGGAGGGAAGGACAAAGGGAGGGAAGAGAGAGAGAGAGAAGGACAAAGGGAGGGAAGGAGAGAGAGAGAGAAGGACAAAGGGAGGGAAGGAGAGAGAGAGAGAAGGACAAAGGGAGGGAAGGAGAGAGAGAGAGAAGGACAAAGGGAGGGAAGGAGAGAGAGAGAGAAGGACAAAGGGAGGGAAGGAGAGAGAGAGAAGGACAAAGGGAGGGAAGAGGACAAAGGGAGAGAAGGAGAGAAGGACAAAGGAAGGAGAGGAGAGAAGGAGAGAAGGACAAATGGAGAGAAGGAGAGGGGAGAGAAGGAGAGAGAAGGACAAAAGGAGAGAGAAGGACAAAGGGAGAGAAGGACAAAGGGAGAGAAGGACAAAGGGAGAGAAGGACAAAGGGAGAGAAGGACAAAGGGAGGAAGGACAAAGGGAGAGAAGGACAAAGGGAAAGAAGGACAAAGGGAGGGAAGGAGAGAGAAGGACAAAGGGAGGGAAGGAGAGAGAAGACAAAGGGAGGGAAGGAGAGAGAAGGACAAGGGAGGGAAGGAGAGAAGACAAAGGGAGGGAAGGGAGAGAGAAGACAAAGGAGGGAAGGAGAGAGAAGGACAAAGGAGGGAAGGAGAGAGAAGGACAAAGGAGGAAGGAGAGAGAAGGACAAAGGGAGGGAAGGAGAGAGAAGGACAAAGAAGGAGGGAAGGAGAGAGAAGGACAAAGGGAGAAGGAGAGAGAAGGACAAAGGAGGGAAGGAGGGAGAGAAGAAGAGAAGGAGAGAAGGACAAAGGAGAAGGACAAAGAGAGAAGGAGAGAGAAGGACAAAGGGAGAGAAGGACAAAGGGAGAGAAGGAGAGAGAAGGACAAAGGGAGGGAAGGAGAGAGAAGGACAAAGGGAGGGAAGGAGAGAGAAGGACAAAGGGAGGGAAGGAGAGAGAAGGACAAAGGGAGGGAAGGAGAGAGAAGGACAAAGGGAGGGAAGGAGAGAGAAGGACAAAGGGAGGGAAGGAGAGAGAAGGACAAAGGGAGGGAAGGAGAGAGAAGGACAAAGGGAGGGAAGGAGAGAGAAGGACAAAGGGAGAGAAGGACAAAGGGAGAGAAGGAAGAGAAGTTCAAAGGGAGGAAGGAGAAGGTTCAAAGAGAGAAGGACAAAG
This sequence comes from Oncorhynchus nerka, assembly GCF_034236695.1. NCBI lineage: Eukaryota > Metazoa > Chordata > Actinopteri > Salmoniformes > Salmonidae > Oncorhynchus > Oncorhynchus nerka. Next base: position 6,376,281 of record NC_088422.1, on the reverse strand, counting down.
GGAGAGAAGGAGAGGGACAAAGGGAGGGGAGAGAGAAGGACAAAGGGAGGGAAGGAGAGAGAAGGACAAAGGGAGGGAAGGAGAGAGAAGGACAAAGGGAGGGAAGGACAAAGGAGAGAAGGACAAAGGGAGAAGGACAAAGGAGAGAGAAGGACAAAGGAGGAGGGAAGGGAGAGAAGGACAAAGGGAGGGAAGGAGAGAGAAGGACAAAGGGAGGGAAGGAGAGAGAAGGACAAAGGGAGGGAAGGAGAGAGAAGGACAAAGGGAGGGAAGGAGAGAGAAGGACAAAGGGAGGGAAGGAGAGAGAAGTTCAAAGGGAGGGAAGGAGAGAGAAGTTCAAAGGGAGAGAAGGAGAGAGAAGTTCAAAGGGAGAGAAGGACAAAGGGAGAGAAGGAGAGAGAAGGACAAAGGGAGGGAAGGAGAGAGAAGGACAAAGGGAGGGAAGGAGAGAGAAGGACAAAGGGAGGGAAGGAGAGAGAAGGACAAAGGGAGGAAGGAGAGAGAAGGACAAAGGGAGGGAAGGAGAGAGAAGGACAAAGGGAGGGAAGGAGAGAGAAGGACAAAGGGAGGGAAGGAGAGAGAAGGACAAAGGGGAGGGAAGGAGAGAGAAGGACAAAGGGAGAGAAGGAGAGAGAAGGACAAAGGGAGAGAAGGACAAAGGGAGGGAAGGAGAGAGAAGAACAAAGGGAGGGAAGGAGAGAGAAGGACAAAGGAGGGAACGGAGAGAGAAGGACAAGGGGAGGGAAGGAGAGAGAAGGACAAAGGAGAAGGAAGGAGAGAAGGAGAGAAGTTCAAGGGGAGAGAAGGACAAAGGAGGGAAGGAGAGAGAAGAACAAAGGGAGGGAAGGAGAGAGAAGGAACAAAGGAGGGAAGGAGAGAGAAGAACAAAGGGAGGGAAGGAGAGAGAAGGACAAAGGGAGGGAAGAGAGAGAAGGACAAAGGGAGGGAAGGAGAGAGAAGGACAAGGGGAGGGAAGGAGAGAGAAGGACAAAGGAGAGAAGGAGAGGAAGGACAAAGGGAGAGAAGGAGAGAGAAGGACAAAGGGGAGAGAAGGAGGGAAGATAAGAAGACAAAGGGAGAGAAGGAGAGATAAGGACAAAGGGAGAGAAGGAGAGATAAGGACAAAGGGAGAGAAGGAGAGATAAGGACAAAGGGAGAGAAGGAGAGAGAAGGACAAAGGGAGAGAAGGAGAGAGAAGGACAAGGGGAGAGAAGGAGAGAAGGACAAAGGGAGAGAAGGACAAAGGGAGAGAAGGACAAAGGGAGAGAAGGAGAGAAGGACAAAGGGAGGGAAGGAGAGAGAAGTACAAAGGGAGGGAAGGACAAAGGGAGAGAAGGACAAAGGGAGAGAAGGACAAAGGGAGAGAAGGACAAAGGAGGACAAAGGAGAGAAGAGAAGTACAAAGGAGAGAAGGAGAGAAGGACAAGGGGAGGAAGGAGAGAAGGACAAAGGGAGAGAAGGACAAAGGGAGAAGGACAAAGGAGAGAGAAGGACAAGGGAGGGAAGGGAAGGACAAAGGGAGGGAAGGACAAAGGGAGAGAAGGACAAAGGGAGAGAAGGACAAAGGGAGGGAAGGACAGAGAAGTACAAAGGGAGAGAAGGACAAAGGGAGGGAAGGAGAGAGAAGTTCAAAGGGAGAGAAGGACAAAGGGAGGGAAGGACAAAGGAGGGAAGGACAAAGGGGGAAGGACAAAGAGGGAGAGAAGGACAAAGGGAGGGAAGGACAAAGGGAGGGAAGGACAAAGGGAGAGAAGGACAAAGGGAGGGAAGGAGAGAAGGGCAAAGGGAGAGAAGGACAAAGGGAGGGAAGGAGAGAGAAGTACAAAGGGAAAGAAGGACAAAGGGAGGGAAGGAGAGAGAAGAACAAAGGGAGGGAAGGAGAGAAAGAACAAAGGGAGGGAAGGACAAAGGGAGAGAAGGAGAGAGGTGGGAAGGAGAGAAGGACAAAGGGAGAGAAGGACAAAGGGAGGGATGTTGTCTCATTAAGCTGTTGTCTCTTTTGAACATACGCCACCAAATGACCGCAGAAGGTTTTGTGGCGCGATGCAAATATTTTGGGGGAAAATAAAGCACTGCTGTAAGTGACCAGTTGTGTGTTTAAGTCCACTTCCCTCAGAAAGAGTTGTTCAGAGAGGAACTTTCATGTTTACTGCTCCTTCAGGGACAAAACAAGATGTCATGAAAGCCCTTGATACATTTTGTTGCTGATAATAATAAATTGGCAGGTCAAATCTGGCATATGTGTGCACTGACGGTGCCCCAAAACACACGAAGGAGGGAGAAGGGACTCATAGGCCTGATGAGAAAAAGAGAGGTTATTCTGTGTGCACTGAAGGTGCCCCAAAACACACGAAGGAGGGAGAAGGGACTCATAGGCCTGATGAGAAAGAGAGAGGATATTCTGAATTTGTGCAAGCCAGGGGAAGGTGCCCCAGAGCCAAACACACGAAGAGAGGGAGAAGTAGAGCCAGGGCCAGGGAGAGAGTAGGCCAGGATGAGAAAGAGCCAGAGGATATTAGAGCCCAGGGAGAATGTGTTAGAGCCAGAGCCATAGAGCCACAGCCAGGGAGAGTAGATTCATTGCCATCATCCACAGCCAGGGAGAGAGTAAGCCACAGCCAGGGAGAGAGTAGTGAGCCTAAACTCAAGACAGACTAGAGCAAAAAACTCCACAGCCAGGAGAGAGAGTGATCCACAGCCAGTAAATCGTGTAGATCCAAGCCATTCCACAGCCAGGGGAGAGAGGGCAGAATAAATCACTGGTAATAGATCCACAGCCAGGGGAGAGTTTCCACAGCCAGGGGAATACCAGACAGCCAGGGAGAGAAGCCAGAGCCAGGGGAGAGAGTAGAGCCAGAGCCAGGGAGAGTAGATTGATGTTTCACAAATGAGGCCGAGATAGAGCCAGAGCCAGGGGAGAGAGTAGATAGAGTAGAGCCACAGCCAGGGAGGAGTAGAGCCAGGGAGAGAGTAGATCCACAGCCAGGGGAGAGAGAGTCCACAGCCTCAGCCAGAGCCAGGGGAGAGAGTAGATCCAGAGCCAAATAGAGCCCAGCCAGGGAGAATTTCCACAGCCAGGGAGAGAGTAGCAAGCCAGGGGAGAGAGTAGAGCCAGAGCCAGGGAGAGAGTAGAGCCAGAGCCAGGGGAGAGAGTAGAGCCAGAGCCAGATCCAGGAGAGAGTAGAGCCAGAGCCAGGGAGAGAGTAGAGCCAGAGCCAGGGGAGAGAGAGCCAGAGCCAGGGAGAGAGAGATCCACAGCCCAGATCCAGAGCCAGGGAGAGAGTAGATCCACAGCCCACAGCCAGGGAGAGAGTAGATCCAGGGGAGAGAGTAGAGCCAGAGCCAGGGGAGAGTAGATCCCAGCCAGCCAGCCAGGGGAGAGAGTAGATCCACAGCCAGGGAGAGAGTAGATCCACAGCCAGGGAGAGAGATCCAGAGCCAGGGAGAGAGTAGAGCCAGAGCCAGGGGAGAGAGTAGAGCCACAGCCAGGGAGAGAGTAGAGCCAGAGCCAGGGGAGAGAGTAGAGCCAGAGCCAGGGGAGAGAGTCCACAGCCAGGGAGAGAGTAGATCCACAGCCAGGGAGAGAGTAGAGCCAGAGCCAGGGGAGAGAGTAGAGCCAGAGCCAGGGATCCAGAGTAGAGCCAGAGCCAGGGGAGAGAGTAGATCCACAGCCAGGGGAGAGAGTAGATCCACAGCCAGGGGAGAGAGTAGATCCACAGCCAGGGGAGAGAGTAGATCCACAGCCAGGGGAGAGAGTAGATCCACAGCCAGGGGAGAGAGTAGATCCACAGCCAGGGAGAGAGTAGATCCACAGCCAGGGGAGAGAGAGCCACAGCCAGGGAGAGAGGGATCCACAGCCAGGGAGAGTAGATCCACAGCCAGGGGAGAGAGATAGATAGAGCCAGAGCCAGAGGGCCAGAGAGTAGAGCCAGAGCCAGGGGAGAGAGTAGATCCACAGCCAGGGGAGAGTAGATCCACAGCCAGGGGAGAGAGTAGATCCACAGCCAGGGAGAGAGTAGATCCACAGCCAGGGAGAGAGCCAGAGTAGATCCAGAGCCAGCCAGGGAGAGAGTAGAGCCAGAGCCAGGGGAGAGAGTAGATCCACAGCCAGGGGAGAGAGTAGATCCACAGCCAGGGGAGAGAGTAGAGCCACAGCCAGGGGAGAGAGTAGATCCACAGCCAGGGGAGAGAGTAGAGCCAGAGCCAGGGGAGAGAGTAGAGCCAGAGCCAGGGGAGAGAGTAGATCCACAGCCAGGGGAGAGAGTAGATCCAGAGCCAGGGGAGAGAGTAGATCCACAGCCAGGGGAGAGAGTAGAGCCAGCCAGGGAGAGAGTAGATCCACAGCCAGGGGAGAGAGTAGATCCACAGCCAGGGGAGAGAGTAGATCCACAGCCAGGGGAGAGAGTAGATCCACAGCCAGGGGAGAGAGTAGAGCCACAGCCAGGGGAGAGAGTAGATCCACAGCCAGGGCCAGGGGAGAGTAGATCCACAGCCAGGGAGAGAGTAGATCCACAGCCAGGGGAGAGAGTAGATCCACAGCCAGGGAGAGAGTAGATCCAGAGCCAGGGAGAGAGTAGATCCCAGCCAGCCAGGGGAGAGAGTAGATCCACAGCCAGGGAGAGAGTAGATCCACAGCCAGGGAGAGAGTAGAGCCAGAGCCAGGAGAGAGTAGAGCCAGAGCCAGGGAGAGAGTAGAGCCAGAGCCAGGGGAGGAGAGAGCCAGAGCCAGAGCCAGAGCCAGGGAGAGAGTAGATCCACAGCCAGGGAGAGAGTAGATCCAGAGCCAGGGAGAGAGTAGACAGAGCCAGGGAGAGAGTAGAGCCAGAGCCAGGGAGAGAGTAGATCCACAGCCAGGGGAGAGAGAGATAGATCCACAGCCAGGGGAGAGAGTAGATCCACAGCCAGGGGAGAGAGATCCACAGCCAGGGGGAGAGAGATCCACAGCCAGGGGAGAGAGTAGAGCCAGAGAGTAGAGCCAGCCAGGGGAGAGAGTAGATCCAC